>NC_088883.1:17110846-17360846 GCF_032884065.1 Artemia franciscana | reverse complement strand
CCCCAAAAGAAGATTCGAGTTCTTCGAAATTCCCCCCGAAAATTAACAATTCGTATTTTGTTTTACGTTCGTGTATTTATGAACTTTAATTCCAAGGAGATTGCAGTGAACCCAGTTTTCTTTGGGGACAATTCAAGGAAGCTCAGTCCTTAGATCAAGGGGGGCCCGAATATAAGACAATGCTGAAAAAACTGTTTGCCGGAAAATTCTGCTCGACAAAAGAGCAGAAAAGCTTTTTCTCTCAACAGCTTGAAGCTTAAAACCTTTAGTTCTTGGGACAAGGGGACCATAATCCACAAAAAACTTTAAAGAACGAACCTCTTTTAAATGGGTCTAAAAATGGCCATCAATGTTGAAGCCTGAATGAAGCATTTGAATGGTCAAAAGCTTGTTTTCTAAACGGCTTGAAACTGACATCTGTTCTGGGCCAAGGAGACTTTAATATTTAATACTAAAACAAATTAGACTAGGGATGTTGGAACCCTCCGAAAATGGGACCCGAAAAGGGCCAATAATTTTTCCTAATCGATTTGAAAATGAAGCTTTTCATACCTTTGTCTAAAGAAACCCCAATGCATAATTAATAAAGAAAAATGAAGGTTCTTTCGAAAACAAGAGTAATAAAAATAACCAAAGGTTTTAAACTTGTTCTCAAGTCCCTGGGCCAAGGGCGTTGATGCATGAGAAAGAATTGAATAAAGTTCCCCTGAAAAGGTGACCTGAAAAAGAGCCAATTTTTTTTTTATTTCCAAACGGCTTGTGACTTACATAGTCCCTGGGTAAGGGAACTCTATTATGGTAATACATTTTTAGATAGGCAGTACAGTTGAAAATGATATTTTTCTATCAGTCTGAAGCTTTCAAGTGTCCCTGGGCTGTAGGGACATCCAAATAATTTTATAGTGAGGACGGGATTGAGGGCCTGAAAATAGGCCCAGTAGCTGTTCGTATTTATCCGTTTGAAGCGTACATTGCCAAGTCCTTAGGACAAAGGAGTTCTAATGTACAAACCTAAAAGGGCTAAAAAAATTTTTTTTTTTTGTTTCCACTTGAAACTTCGTTATGCTGTTGGGACAATGGGAGTTTAATACAAGAAACTATGGAATATAATGATAGTTGACGCTAAAATTGAGCTCTAAAAAAGGGAATTTATTTTTATTTTTAATGGCTTGCAACTTTTCCCCGCAAATTCCTGGACCAAGGGTGAACTAAATTTTAAATGGTATTTTAGAAAATGGATTAGACATTTTAATTGTGTACTCATATTTTACCTAAAATTTGAATTACAGTTTAGTATTTTAGCTTGTGGCCATAATAGCTGATTGTTTTTTTTTTTTTTTTTTTAAACTAGGCTTAACTTTTTATAGGGTACCTGTAATAAACTATGTCAAAATAAAAAACAAATAGAAATTGATAAAAAGTTCCAAAATGTTTTCAAAGAAAACTAAAGATCAATATTACTACCTAACAGGAGCACAAATAAAGTTATGTAAAGATTGGGTTCTGTGGTCCATGAAAATGTTTGTATTTTCTAGGAAATTTAGTTTATTTTAAAAAAAAAGTCAAAGCAATATCTGAATTTTAGCTCGGGAAATAAATAGATCTGAAACTAATAAATATAATGATACAAGTATCTTGTCCCTTTGATGTAAATTACAGCTTTAGATTTGTCGTCAAATTGCATGTTTCATAAGTAATATGAACCTTAAACGAAGTGAAATTACTATGAATGAATAGATGGAACCTAAAACTAACAGGAATTAAAATGAATAATAGTTAAACTTGAACAAAAATTGCTAAAAACGAAAGTGGGGCTACCCTCCTTAATCCATCTAAAGACTAGTGTCATTACTACTTTTTTTATTTCTAGTACTAGAGTGCGACACTTACCTTTTAAGTTATTGAAAGTAGAATAGGTCTTATAGCCAACACACTCAAGATCGTATCGCGAACATGAGACAATAACCGGTTTTCATGGTCTTTATACCAGACGATATTAGCTTCGGCTCGGTGGGATTGTAGCTATATATTAATTAAACATTTAGTTTGTATTTTGGTTAGGTTAGTTTAGGCTACGTAATTAATATAATGCGATCTGGGTGGCCCCTTCCCATAATTCTTTGTTGTAGTTTTTATAATTTTGTTGATAAGGTATTATATTTTCATTATATTTCGTTTGTTTCATTTGCGTTAAAAAAAAACTTCACTCCCCGACAGAACTTGATTGTGGTGACTATAAGACACAAGTACCGTACAATATAAGTAAAATAAAGCAAAGAAAAAGTCTGCTTTAGGGTACCAGTATTCAAAGATCTTAACTATTCCCTAGACCTGAATTTATGGTGCTTATACAATATCTCCTTTCCCTAGAAAAAACTGATTCCCCGTAATATTTTAAGTATATTTGGGATTAGATATCTCTGAATGCTACCCTAATATGGTTCTATTTTTAGTTCATGTCTAGACATGAACTAGTATAGCTCACTCAAGTCTTTCCTGCGTGCCAATTACCCCTTTAGGATCATGATGAATTTTGAACATCTGGAACCATTTACTTACTATATGACAGACTTCAGCTTGAGGGTAATTTTTAATTTACGCTGTGGTGAACTAAAATAATATTGTGTTTTTCGACAGTGCACAATATTCTAACTGAACTATTAGAGATGTCGCTATTTTTGATCACTTAGAGAGAAGAAACATTTATTATTAAACCAAAATAAAAACAGTAATAAAAGCCACCCCGAGAAGTAAAAACTTGTCCAAGGGTTGGGAAAAATAAATTAGAAAATAATACAGGACAAAGACAAAAAAAAACTATTTATAAAACCAATAGTATGACTTAATCGGCACCACAAGCCTTTCGACAATCAAATTCAACAATACTAATAAAATCATACCCTAGAGGCCAGAACACGTTACTGAGTTATACCCCCACCCCAAAAAATAATAAACAAAAGAACTAAAATTCATACTTAGTAAAAAAGATTTCTTTTATTTCACTCTTGAAAAAATAATATCACTTTAATTTTTAAACTCTGCCCCTATGAAGCACAGAAAACATTGAACGGGTCGAAACAGTAAATGGAATATTAATCTCACAAGAAGATCGAGTGTCATAATTGTGGATCATGGATCTCAAATTAACTAAACTGTCAAAACATGAAAGATTTGTACCTTGATGTAGCCTAAAAATAAACAAAGTTTATGTAACTCTCGTAATCCTAGACTGGTAGTATTCTTATTCGTTCTTAGACGTTCCGTATCGAATCCCTGGGGTTTTTGGCCAACCAACAAACGAACATCATTGTTTTGAAGCATTAAGTTGTTTGGTTACATGGCATTATCCTAACCAGGCGGTATATACGCATCCCTCTTGGATGGGTTCATTCCATTTATGTTCTACCTTGGATAGGTTTATCCCATGCATGTGTGCACTATGGGATTTGGAACTGGGCCCACTAAATCCCATGATTTATAAGATTTTTCTATTTTCCACTTTGTTTGTACAATTTTCATATGCCTTGACTATTCTCTCTATTTTGATGAACTTACCCCTCTCCATTCGTTTCCAATTACATTCGGGGTTCAAGTCGTAATTTTAATTAAAGTAAGTATTCAGCATACAAAATCATAACCAATTTATTTTCTTTGTACTTAAAAGAAAGTAGTAAGAGTTGTGTTGGGGTTGGGCAGGAACAGTGGTAGCAGTAGTCTCGAAGCGATTGATAGTTGCCAGTGGCGTCTTTACGATTTTGTTATGTCACTTGGTATCTACCAAGTGACATATAGCGATCGCAAATTCTGTCGATCTGTCTGTCCCGGTTTTGCTACTTTAGGCACTTCCAGGTAAGCCAGGAAGATGAAATTTGGCAGGCCTATCAGGAACCAGACCAGATTAAATTAGAAATTGTCGTTTTCCCGATTCGAACATCTGGGGGGAGGAGTGTGGGGACGGTTAAATCGGAAAAATTGGAAAAAATGATGTATTTTTAACTTACGAACGGGTGATCGGATCTTAATGAAATTTGATGTTTGGAAGGATATTGTGTCTCAGAGCACTTGTTTTAAATCCCGACCAGATCCGGTGACATCGCGGGGAGTTGGGGGGGGGGGACCTAAAATCTTGGAAAACGCTTAGAGTGGAGGGATCGGGATCAAACTTGGTGGGAAAAATAAGCACAGGTCCTAGATACGTGATTTACATAACTTTTTTAACTTACGAAGGAGTGATCGGATCTTAATGAAATTTGATGTTTGGAAGGATATCGTGTCTCAGATCTCTTATTTTAAAACCTGACCGGATCTAGTGTCATTGTGGGGGGGAATCTTGGAAAACGCTTAAAGCGGATAGATCAGGATGAAACTTGGTGGGGAGATAAGCACAAGTCCAAGATATGTGACGGTAATAACCGGATCGGATCCGCTATAGTTGGTGGAGTTGGGGGGGGGAGTAATTTGGAAAAATTGGAAAAAATGAAGTACTTGTAACTTACGAAGGGGTGATCAGATCTTAATGAAATTTGATCTTTAGAAGGATCTTGTGCTTTAAAACTCTCATTTTAAATCCTGACTAGATCCGGTGACATTGGAGGGAGCTGGAGGGGGAAACCGGAAATCTTGGAAACGCTTAGAGTGGAGAGATCGGGATGAAACTTGATGGGAAGAATAAGCACAAGTTATAGATACGTGATTGATATAATTGGAATGGATCCGTTCTCTTTAGGGGAGCTGGGGGTTATTAATTGGGAAAAATTGGAAAAATTGAGGTATTTTAACTTAAGAACGGATGACCGGATCTTAATGAAATTTGATATTTAGAAGGAACTCATTTCTCAGAGCTCTTATTTCAAATCCCGACCAGATCTGTTGACATTGGCGGGAGTTGGAGGGGGAAACGGAAAATCTTGGAAAACGCTTACAAATGTCGTAGATACGTGATTGACGTGACCATACTGGATCCACTCTCTTTGGGGGAGTTAGGGGGTAGGGTTAAGTGCTTTGGTGAGTTTGGTGCTTCTGGACGTGCTAGGACGATGAAAATCGATAGGCGTCTCAGGGAGCTGCACAAATTGACTTAATAAAGTCGTTTTCACCGATTCGACCATCTTGGGGTTGAAGGGAGAGGAAAAATTAAACAAATTGAAACATTTTAACTTACGAGTGGGTGATCGGATCTTAATGAATTTTGATATTTAGAAGGACCTCGTGACTCAGAACTCTTATTTTAAATCCCAAACGGCATTAAGCCTTTGATTTTCCTTTTAAAGCAATCTATCGATTCTTAGAATTTTTCCATAGCTCATACCATATGAGCTCTTGGCTTTTGGCTCTTCCGATCTCGTGACAAGTGCCATATGAGATCTTTACTCTTGTTTGAGGGGGTTGGGGCACCAGCTGAACTTACCAATAACCCTGTCTGTTATTGTATAGTGTTGCTATTTCTGGTAGCTCTGTGGCCAACCTTATCAGCATTAATTTGGCCTCTGTGTTGTGTCTCAATTTTAAATTCCAACCCAATCAGTGTTATTTCTAAATTATTCTTTCTGTCTTTCGTGAAATCTTTAGCGAATGTTTTCCCTGATATTTTGCATTAAAATCTGTTTACTGTCACTGGTTTAGCTTTAATTATCTCCTCTTTTCCTATCTCCCCTTTTAGTCCTTCTTCTTAGCCTCCTTTTGGTCCACTGTTTCCCTTCCTCCGTAGTTTCTTAGGATTTTCTTCTTGTTTTGATAGGATGGATCGTTTCTTACTTTTGCTATCAAATTGGAATGGCACTGGTATTTTTATTAAATACTATTGAATAAAAAATCAATTTTATTCAACGGAAGTTAGAAACAACATTAAAACTTAAAACAAACGTAAATTTTTCCGTATTGAAGGGGGACTGCCCTATCGACATTCCTCGCTCTTTATGCTACAGTTGAACTTGTTGTCTCAATTCTTTAAGAACATAAGGGTTGTTTAATTTGAATGAAAAGTACTTTTCAGGAACTTTTAAGACTTTATCGTAAAGAGAGAGGGTCGAGGAAGGCGTAGCTCCACTCATATACGAAGTAATTTTAGTTAGTTTTAAGTTTTTGTTGCTGTAGTTTATAGAGAAACTATAAATAGTTTCTTAACTTTTTTCAAAACATTCAGACAAATCTGCCTCTCTTGGGAAAAAAATTTCCTGGAAAATCCCTTCCCCCCACGAAAAATTATAATGGATAATTTCCTTATATTTCCCAATAACAAGTCTTATATATAAGTACGGGGAAAATGCATAACTTACAGCCCTTTAGCCAGGGCTATGGGAAGTCAAGTCATCCCCAGGCTATCTCAAAATTTCATTGAGTGTCTTTGGGGAAAAGGGGTGTGGGATGGGGCCGAGTGTGAACGATTATATCATCTTCTATTCTTTTTGGTCACTCAAAAGGGCACTAGAACATTTATTTCCTTTCGAGAGGACCCTCTCCGACCTTCTTGGACCATTTGTTGAATACGTGAAAAAGAAGAAGAAATAAACACGCATCCGGGATCGTTCTTCTGGCAAAAAATAGAAAATTCCACATTCTGTAGATGCGGCTTGAAACCTCTACCATAGGATTATTTGATACGCTGAATTTGACGGTGTGATTTTCAATGAGATCACTCTATTTTTTTGGGTGTGTCTCCCCTTTTCTGAAATAAGGTAAATTTTCTCGGGATCGTAGTTTCTGATGCGTAATATCAAGCATAATAAATTTTATATATTTGGAATCAGCATAAAAACCTAATTCTTTTGATTTAGTAATTGTTATCAAATTCCTTTTTTGCAGTTTCGATTACTATCGATCCGAGTGACCAACTGACCACAAACTGACCAAATATTGCCTGATGTATAAATCTGAAGAACAAACACACAAATTTTCAATCGGGATTATCTTAGGCTGCCACTTTTAGATTAAATATAGATTGGCATTTATTTGAAGCTCCGTTCTTTTATTTTTGTGGAAACTAATATAGACGTTAATTCCTTTTTTCTTTTTCTTTTTATTTTCTTTTTGATTTTGTTCCACTATAGTCTTTCTTAGATGGTGAGTAATTAACTAATAATTATCTATATATTATATATTTAATTATTATTATATAATTATTAGTATGTATATAATTATTATTATACATATATAATTATATTAATATAATATTAATTATATAATTAAATAATTAATTATATATAATTATATAATTGTTATATTATATATAATTAAGTATATTATATATTATTATATATTTAATTATTATATACATTGTATATATATATATATATATATATATATATATATGGCACATTCAATTTTTGCTTAGTATTGGAGTCGGGGCCGTGAGGTGGATTCGGAATCCATTTCCCATCATTGATTTTATTCGTATCTCTTTTTTAGATTGGGCCTTCAACAAAGAAGCTTTGGGGAGTGGAGGAGAATAAAAAAGAAGAGACTGCCGAAAGTTTATTTAACTTGCACGAACAGAGGTGGAGAGAAGCTGCTTGGAGTACGTCCAGCATGGGTATAGGTAGCTCATTTTTACTTCTTATTATTTGAAAAAAATGTTTTAAACATATCCTGGATGTTTTACAGGTATGCCAATTCAAGAAAATATAGATGGGCTAGGTAAGGATTTTTCTTTAGTTTAATTTTGATAAAGATACGAAAAGGTATTTGTCAAATCTACGGTAAGCTGCAATTGTCCACCCTGGTCCCCAATGGGCGTCCTTGACCGAAAACGAACTGAAATTAAAATGAATAGTCAAGTCTAAAGATAACAGCTATTACTAAAGATGGCTAGATGACACCCAAAAAGAACAGAAATGAGAATGAATGGTCAAACTTAAAGTGCCAAGGACAGTAAACGTGAATTCTGATTGCTTGAATATTAGGTGAAAATTTACACATCCATATACATATTGAAAAATCGGAACTTCAATTTCTAGTGAAAAAGACTTCAATATGTAGTTCTGCATATTTTGGTAAAAGCAGTCATCAAATTAATAAAAAAAAAATCCAGGAAATAAAATAAGCTAAAAACATGCGGTACTAAACAGCTTAAGAACGTGTAAATTTCCTCTAAAGGTGTAGTTGTCTTTGGGATTCAACAGATTCTTAATGTCTGATTTCTTACAGAGAAAAGGCGTTGTCAAATTTAACTCGTCAATTTGCTCGTTTATTTTCACGGTTCAGAGTGGCAACACTGACAAAAATTTGAGACGGCCTGAAAAACCTCATAAATTTTTAAACAGTCAAATTTTTTTATTTTTTTAGAATTTTATAGTTTTCAATTATGAATAGACCTAATTTTCTATAATGTCCCTGGTAATAAAAAACGAATAGAAATTGAAAGAAATGAGACAGTAGCCCCACACTTAGCCAAGGAGCACCTATAAAGGCGGTACACCTGACGACACCAGATAAATCTACCAGAAGAAGGGGTTGGAAATCTATCCAAAGGGGTTCTTGAATATCAACGAATCCCAGTCAGAAGCAGCAGATTCTAGGTATACATTTTTGGGTGCAGGGAAGAGGATGAGAGGGAGAGGGAGATTTCTATCTATGGTAGTGTGAAAAGGGGGCTCTTAAATTCTTATAGTCAATACGTCTACCAAAAAGAGACGCCGAACCCCAACCAAATTTGGTAAGAGTTTGCCTTTCTCCATTTTGAATCTTATCCTACCTTTCTTGTAGGGCGTATGGGGTTTTCAATTTGTCTTGTTATCAAAGTTATTACTAGGGGGGGGGGGCTGGAAAAATTCAATCAAATTCAATACAATACTGTTTAATCATCAGCAATTATTGTGTACGTTCTATCTTCTATGTAATAACTGTTCACTTTTCAAGGACTGTATGCATGTTTTGGGACGAATGCACCACTTTGTGGCAGTATTGCCCATGAAATTTGGGGTCTGTGGTTATTGCTGTTTGATAGTTTTAAAATTCTTGTCTATCTCAGAAGGTTTGTTAAAGCAAAATAATTGTAATACATCATTCTGCGAAACTGAATTTTGTTTTCAACACAGGATAGCTGAAATTGTGATTTTTTTTGTACCATCTCTAATGCTGAGAGGCAGTTTTTGTTGCTTTTGGATTGTTTTAAAGTGATTGCCTCTCTTGAAATGTTCCATCGACAGCTTTTTGGCACTAATGAAGGAAACTTATTTTTAGCGAAAGAATGTTGAAGAAAGCAGGACTAGCTTTGAATGTATGCTCAAATGAGCCCTCTTCTGATATTCTACGACCAATGGTTCGATCCGATCATCCCTTGAATAACAACGCATCCATGAGCAACCTTTCTCTAAAAAAAAAAACAAACTCAGAGATTGGCTTCACTGACATGCTGAATTCTCAACTGTAATTTTCAACAAGGCTGTCCTCTTTTTGACAGAACACCCTCCTTTTTTTTTAAATTATTCTGATTCTTTATGATAGTTAACTCTGAATTATATCAACTTTGCTTTTCACCATAAAAGGCAGATTCTTTTGATGTTTGTATTGTTATCAAAATTCCATTTCTAGAGTTTCAGTTACTAGTGGCACAGCTTGCCCTGAAGCTACAGTTTGTACAGTATGTCAATTAGCCTTGTGATTGGGCATTTTTCCTGGGAAAAAATAAAGTGGATTTCCTATCAATAATTTTAATTTTTACTGGAACACGTAGAAACCAAGAAAAGCCCTTTTTATATTATCTTTAAAGCCATTAGGCTAAAAGGAATGTTTAAAATGGATTTATATGTGTTGTGATTTGTAATTTTTGCATTTTTCTTTTTCCTTTTTAGATGCAGCATCTGTTGCGAGTAGCCAGTTAAGACGTCCTGGTAGTTTTCAGAATGGTCCTAGTGTGGTTCCAGGTGGAATTCCTCAAGATATTAGCTCAGTTTTGTCACCAAGGTCTTCAGAGACAGGGGGATTGGGTGTCAAAATGGTTGAATACGTCCTATGTAATAGTCCTACTAAGGAAATCGAAGCCCGTATGAGAGGAATGGCCATGGTGAGTTAGATTGTTGTTCGTGATTATTACTAACAGGGGTTAGCGAAATGAAGAATTTATTTCGGGGTAATAACAAAAATTATCATATTACACAATAGACCATTAAAGACTGTGGCTTATATATCCCCTTCCCCCAAGCTTAGAAAAAGCTACTCATACTGTTTTAAATGCAACAGCTTGTTACCGTTAAGTGGAAGCACTAAATATTAGATAAGGTGGCTCCAATTGCACCCCTTATATACAACCATCAATATTTTGATTAGGTATATCCTGCTCTATCTAGGGCCTTAGAAATTCCATGTCAAGCCCATTATAGGTGCGCATAAAGGTCTTAAAGCGGTTGTGTTAATGCCCTTTGAAAATCTAGATATGATGGTTAGTCCTACGATTATAGAAATCGAACAAAAATAGCAGGCATATATAAGCACAAATTTTTTGGACCAAAATGACAGAAGTGTAGTTATGTTAAATGCTAGGAATAATCTTACAGCCTGAGAATAGTCTTACAGTATAATGAGATCAACAGTGGGTGTTCTAATCAGTGTCTTTCTGGGAGGGTCTGAAATCAGCTAGATCTTTGTGGTGCGGACGGATTTCTAAATTCGTCTTTTAATGACAAGAACAAAATTTATTAGAATGCTCTGTGTATTATGAATATACATATATCTATAAAAATGCGTAGTAAGTAAGAGATATTGTTCTAATTCAAAAGCTTGTGAAAACTGAGATCTATAAAAAGACGATTTATTATAAGTTCCAAGTTCCCTTGGCTCCTTAATTTTGTCAAATAAAAAACAAGTTTTTTCAATTGAAAGTAAGGAGCAACTTAAAACGACAGAAATAATTCCGTATGTTAGGGGTGTTGTCCCCTCCTCAATCCCTCGCTCTTCATGCTTATGTTCTTAGGTTCTTCTCTCTTAAAAGAGAGAAGAACTAATCTTTGTTTGGGTTTTGTAAAGTGTGTTAATAAATATTTTCTCCTGTAACGCTCAATACCCCTTGACTAGTTTACCTCAAGGCTCCTGCATATTCTCAAATTAGCATCACACGTAAAGTTGTCGAAAAAGTTTGGCACCCTTTGTTTCCCAGCTGAATAGTTATTCCTCCATTCGTATCTTCCACATTAAACCGATTTTTACGACACCTAAATTTTACTGCAATCTACTTCATCTTTAGTCTGTACACTTTTTTCGCTTCACTTAGTTTGAATGTTTGATTGATATTTCCTTTTTAAGTTAGGTTTTGCTTTTGACGTAATTTCTCTGGTTTTGCGTTTATTTGTCCCTTGCCCATTTTCTATGGTTTCGACTGCTATTAACTTGTTAGTTTTTTTGTTTCAAATTTCAAGCTATATGGTTATAGAATCAGTGGCCCAACACCCTTATTCCAGCTTTCTATATGCAGCTTTCTTTAGCAGATATATGGTTATGTTACATCTTGTTTAATTCAAAAATGTGCAAAAGTTTTTTGATTTGTTTCATTGGGTCATAGAGGGGGCCCATTACCCCTCCACAATCAAACGGTTGGCCCAAACGTAGGTAGGTTCTTTTCGTCGGTGAGCCTCAAACTTATGGGGCTAGTGTATTGAGGTGATGGGACATGAGGGTCGTGATGATGAATCGTGACCTTTGCAAGAAAGGTGTCCTCCTATTATGCAATTTCTATAAAAGTGCTTAGAGCTCCATGAAACTTTATGAGCCAGCACCTTCGGCCATGAAAACAGAGAAGACTGGCTTTTGTGGGTGTACGCCACTTTCAAGCTCTTCCGACCTTTTGCACGACAATGCCCTGGTTCGTTCGAAATTTAATAAGACATGTAGTTGCAACCAAGGAGTCATTGCCAAAGAAACCATTTAACTTTACAGTCCAGGCTCTAAAAGGCTGGAAAGCTTCATTGTTCAGGTGTTTTTTCTCTACCGTGGAGGGCCTGGTAATTGTTTAAGGTTTTTAAGAAATTTGTTTCCATCTCTATAATGGATATTAACTTATAGTCAAAGACTTTAGAGCAAACTCGTCTTCAAATTCGAGAGGTATTATACATGCGTGCGTTGGTTGGTGTTCATTTTATTCGTTTCAAATGCATTTACGAGTAGGAAAATTATTGTCTTATGTGAAGGGTTACGCAACTATAATAAATGATAAATGCAGAACCCGGTTTGAAAACTATTAGTAATGTGTTTTTTTATAGACACAAAAGTAAATTTTTCTCCATAAAATTCATAGAAAACAAATAACAGTCTATGTTTGAGGAGTGACGTAGTCTTCGCCTGTACTCGCTGCGTTTTCTGAAATAACGAAAAACGATAGGGTTAGATTTTATGCTTTAGGGCAAAGTAAGAGCATTAGCTTGTATACCTGGTTCATTGTAAAAGTAACACCATTGATAAGGTATCTAGAAAGAGAAGAAAATTGATTTATAATCAGAATCAATCGGTTTTGGGACTGTCTTTAAGGAGTGTTTTATCTTTCCTTTCCAAGAAAAAAAATCTTCATGGGATTTACAATTTTATAAGCTTAGAGAGAACGACAAATACTAATACTATACAAATATCCTAATACATGCAAATGCTTAAACTATGTTTGAGTAACAAAATCAAAGTGTTCCTCCTGCAGGATTTTTGTTGGTGAAGTTGACCAAACGTTACTACAACACTTGGTATTCTTCAAGCAATGTTAATCCACTTGGTTTCCAATGTGGCACTCCCAACACCATGACTAATGTTGCTACCCCATTACTTTGGTACAGGATAATGGAAAGGTTTTTGATTTTCCATAGTGATTGTCTCCTTTTCGCGCTTCCCAAAATATTTGCCAAATCAACTATTTTATCCCAAAATTGGTTTTGCTAATCATATTGCAACCTATCTCATTTTTTTCTCTAATCTGTTATTCAGTTTTAATTCTATTTGTATCACCAAATGCTTACAGGATGTTAATTTTTTCCAGGTTTGGTTATATCTAATTTTCTCGCTCGCAGAAGTACGTGAAAAACGAAGCATTGATTAAAGAAAAAAACTGGTTTTTGTTGACAGTCAAATAACCCATTAAGGGGCTTTTAGTTTTCTTGCTAAATCAGTAATGTTTTAGATGACAACGCATTTTTTCACTTAGCTTCACCTTCACCTTTTCAATAACTTCGTTGATGAATTTTTATGGCACTTGATATTAACCAAGTGACATATAGCAATCGCAAATTCTGTCGGTCTGTCTGTCGGTCCCGGTTTTGCTACTTTAGGCACTTCCAGGTAAGCTAGGACGATGAAATTTGGCAAGCGTATCAGGGACCGGACCAGATTAAATTAGAAATAGTCGTTTTCCCGATTTGACCATCTGGGGGAGAGTGGGGGACCGGTTAATTCGAAAAAAAAATGGAAACAATGAAGTATTTTTAAATTATGAGCGATTGATGGGATCTTAATGAAATTTGATGTTTGGAATGATATTGTGTCTCAGTGCTCTTATTTTAAATCCCGACCGGATCTGATGACATTGGGGGGAGTTGGAGGGGGGGGGACCTAAAATCTTGGAAAACACTTAGAGTGGAGGGATCGAGATGAAACTTGATGGGAAAATGAGGTATTTTTAACTTACGAACCGGTGATCGGATCTCAATGAAATTTGATCTCAAGAAGGATATCGTGGCTCAGAGCTCTTATTTTAAACCCGACCGGATCTGGTGACATTGGGGGGGGGGGAGTCGGTAGGGGGAAACCTAAAACTTGGAAAACACTTAGAGTGGAGGGATCGGGATGGAACTTGGTGGGAAAAATAATCACGAGTGTTAGATACATGATTGACATAACCAGAACGAATCCGCTCTCTTTGGGGTAGCTGGGGGAGGGGTTAATTCTGAAAAATTAGAAAAAATGAGGTATTTTTAACTTACGCACGGGTGATCGGATCTAAATGAAATTTGATATTTAGAAGGATATCGTGTCTCAAAGCTCTTATTTTAAATCCTGACCGGACCTGGTGACATTGGGGGAAGTTTGGGATGGGGGAACCTAAAATCATGGAAAACGCTTAGATTGGAGGGATTGGGATGAAACTTGGTGGGAAAAATAAGCAGAAGTCTTACATACGTGATTTACATAATTGGAACGGATCCGCTCTATTGGGGGGGAGGGAGGGTTAATTCTGAAAAATAAGAGAAAATGACGTATTTTAACTTACGAAGGAGTGATTGGATCTTCATGAAACTTCATATTTAGAAGGACCTCGTAACTCAGATCTCTTATTTTAAATCTCAACTGGATCAAGCGTAATTGGGGGGGGGGGCAGCTGGGGGGGGACCAGAAATCTTAGAAAATACTTAATGGGGTGAGGTCAGGATGAAACTCGATGGGAAGAATAGATTCTGATTGACAGAATCGTACTGGATTCGCTCTCTTTGGGGGAGTTGGGGGGAGGGGTTAGTGATTTGGCGAGTTTGGTGCTTCTGGACGTGCTAGGACGATGAAAATTGGTAGGAGTGTCAGGGAGCTGCACAATTTGACTTGATAAAGTCGTTTTCCCAGATTCGACCATCTGGGGAGCTAAAGGGAGAGGAAAAATTAGAAAAAATTAGGTATTTATTACTTACGAGTGGGTGATTGGATCTTAATGAATTTTGATATTTAGAAGGACATCGTGACTCAGAGCTCTTATTTTAAATCCCGACCGGCATTAAGCCTCTTATTTTCCTTTTTAAATCAATCTTTTGATTCATAGAATTTTGTTAGAGCTCATACCATATGATCTCTTGGCTCTTAGCTCTTCTCGCCTCGTCACAAGTGCCATATGAGCTCTTAGCTCTTGTTTGTTTTTAGTGTTATCCAAACTAGCCATTTTACAAGAAAATCGGTTATCAGTTTCGAAAATGTTTATTTTAGACCATATTTATCGGGGAGCGTTGAATATTTAATGACAAAATTTCTATCTCGGCCGTTAAACAGAGCTTTTCAAGTTTCAACAATTTATGCCCTTAGGCATAAGTTTTTAAACACTTTCAACGGAAAAAGGATAATATACCACCCGTTTTACATATTCTTAACTAAATTTATCGATATGAACTTTGGACTATATGTTTTGTAGGGGGTTATGAGGGGGCCTTTGGGGGATCTAGAAATGAACTGAAAACCTTTTGTTCCTCATTAGTTATGTTTCTAGAGAGTTCTTACGGATCGCTTGTTATTCCATGATTCCTGGATTTTCTCAAGAGTCTATTCTGGAAATAATACGCGTATATGAATAAATCAAAAGACAGTATGTGCAACTGATTTTTAGAATTATTTAAAATCTCTTGATAATGACTCAAGGGATCGAGTTGAAACTGAGAGAATATTGGAAAGGATAAAGAGAGAGAGATCAAGTTAGCTTCGAATTTTTAAATTAAATTTAGGTAAGTCACGGTGGGGGAGTAAGTCGAAAGGCACCGTGTATTCAGTTCATTGAAATGCCATGTCTGCAATATCTTGAGAATGGCTTGGGGGATAGAGCTAAAACTTTCAAGTACTGTTGCTGAAAGGAATGTAGGAGAATGGGGTAAGAAAAGTTCAAATTTAGTGTTGGGGGAGGGGAAGGGGCTAAACAATTCTTTGTCGCCAATCCACACAAAAAAGCATTTTCACACTAAAAGGTCCTATGAGACTTATTATTTTTCACGGTTAAGTAGCAAGATAAAACAGTATTAATTTAGAAATGTCAAGGATATGTTGAGGGGGATCTTGAATTAAATGGAAAGACACCATGTGCATCCAAGTTATTAAAATACCGTGTCTTTTGGGAACTTTAGGGGAATTTTGGAGGGAGGGGCTGGATTTTAAATTTTTGACTTAAGTGATGGTGGGGGTGTGGGGTTAGAGGCAAATCCAAAGACGATTCCTATCCCGTTCATTGAAATGGTAGGTCTGCAATATCTTGGGACCAGCTTAGGGATCGAGTTGAAACTTTTAAGCTTGCTGGGGAAAGGAACGGAAAGATTAGGACAAGGAAAAGTCAAACTTATTGTATGTAGAGGGGGAAAGGACTAAATAAGTTTTTTCTCCAGTTCAGACAACAATAATGTTGCACTATAAGCTCCTTTGGGACTTGTAATTCTTGCGTGGAAAGTAGCAAAAAATAAAAAATAAAAAGAAACTATGTACTGCCAGGTTGTCAAAATGGTGTATCTGCAATATCTCAGGATTGGTTTAGGGTCTTAAGTTGAAACTTTTTAGACACGTTAAGGGGGAGGGGGGCAAGTAGACGTTGAATAATGACACGGGGAGAAAGGGTAGAGCTTAATCAAAATACACTGCTTAATAAATTCAAACGTTTTTTTTACCTGGGGAATCTTGCTTGCTACGTTCGATGCAGAACTACTTGTGTTCATTTAGTTACTGCTAAGGAAAAGAAAACTGTCGTGGTATATGCTAAATTGGAGAACTAGAAAGACGGGCACAAAAACATGGTTGGTATTCAGGGAATTGATTAATACTAACCACGGAATTAATGAGCTAATGATCGTGCTCGATAAATTACCCGAATTATTGGAAACGCCAGTCTGATTGGTAACTTGACTTACTTGACTTAAGTCTCCTGCCGGGCACTGCTTGGCGTAGAGAGTGACGTCTGCCTCCTCCACCCACTTCGGTCCATGGCAAGTATTTGCTCTTCGCCCTGTCTGATGTTTGCCATCGCCAAGAACTCGGACAGGCTGTCGGACCAACGTTTCTTCGGTCGGCCGCGAGGTCGCTTCCAACCAACTTTGATAGGGTCGAAGTCATAGATCATCTTTGCGGGTAGATGTGGTGGCATTCGAAGCAGATGCCCGAACCATCGTAAGGTTCGCTCGGCTGCTTGAGTCGAAAACCAAGACTGCTTTGTGAGCTGCAGAAGCTTTTCATTGCTGACGAAGTTGGACCATCTTAGGCCCTCAATCCTCCTCAGGCTCTTCGCATGAAATACGTCTATTTTCTTGAGGGTTGCAGCTGATGCTTGCCATGTCTCAGCTCCGTAAAGCATCACAGAGCCGACTAGAGCGTTGAAGATCCGCAGTTTCGTTGTGCGACTGATATTTGGTTTTCGCCAGAGGTGACGATTCAGTCTACCCATGACAGAAGACGCTTTAGATAATCTTGCCTGCAGCTCGGGGAGAAGTGAGCCATTTGAAGAAATTACGGAGCCCAGGTAGGTGAAGTCTTTTACAACCTCGATGCTAGTGGTGCTGTCCAGGCTAACTGGAGAGTTAACAGCAGGATAAGACGGGTCTATGGCCATAATTTTAGTTTTGTTCCAGTTTATATGCAGTCCTACTTTGGCAGCCTCTTCTCGCAGAATTCGGAGCGCTTCCAGCAGCTGCTCCATGTAGTCCGCCAGAATGGCCAAGTCATCGGCAAAATCGACATCTGAGATGGTATGATCTCCGAATTTGAGCCCAAAGCTGAGACGTGAAGTGGTTTTGTCATAACGTAATCTATGATGACATTGAAGAGCTCTGGGGCCACTGCACATCCTTGGCGCACCCCTGTCGTGATTTGAAAGAACGGGCTGCGCCGACCATTTACTTGTACACAGCTCTCCGTCCCATGGTGCAGCGCCTTGAGAAGTCTGCAATATTTCTCGGGTAGGCCAGTCAACTCTAGAATCCGCCAAAGAGCTTTTCGATCGACTGAGTCAAATGCAGCATGGAAGTCAACGAAGACAATAAATGCTTTCTGTCGGAACTCAGTGGTCTTCTCTACTATTTGTCGAATCGTGAAAATCTGCTCGATGGTTGAACGATCTGACATAAAACCAGCTTGCTCCGGTCGCCGGATTTTTCGAATGATGCTCTGACATCGACCCAGCAGGACCATTGAAAACAGTTTGCCAGGGACTGACAGTAGGGTTATTCCCCGGTAGTTGGAGCAGTCGCTTCTCGAGCCTTTTCTCTTCCATAAGGGGATGATGACACTCTTCCGCCAATCCTCGGGAATTATCTCTGTTTGCCAGATTGTAGAAACAGGAGCATTGCAGGACCTCCATATTTTAGCAGCTCTGAGTTTAAGCCACAGATACCAGCAGCTTTATTATTCTTGAGTCTTTTTACTGCATGTCCAATTTCTGAAGGGGCTGAAAGGCTCATCTGGAGGAACATCTGCTCCAGGTCTTTGACTGCAAGGTTGGCTGTGACTATCATTAGGAGGCGCAGACGGACCAGTATTGTTGAGGAGTGAACAGAAGTGGTCCTTCCACCGCTCAAGACAAGAACCTTCGTCAGAGAGAAGTGCACCATCCCTGGACAGGACGGGACCCAAGGTGGGAGTTTTATTTTCAGTGAGGCCTCGGAGATGCTTGCATAAGCTGCCCATGTCTTTCTTTTTTGCAGCTAGCTCAATTTCAATGGCATTCCTTGCAACAAACTGAGTTCTACCCCGGTGAATGAGTCTGTTACGCACTCCATTGAGCCTCCGATATGTGGTCATTTCCCCAAGAACACATATCGGAGGCTCAATGGAGTGCGGAACAGACTCATTCACCGGGGTTAGATCCCGGTGAATGAGTCTGTCCCGGTGAATGAGTCTGTTCCGCACTCCATTGAGCCTCCGATATGTGGTCATGTCCCCAAGACCACATATCGGAGGCTCAATGGAGTGCGGAACAGACTCATTCACCGGGGTTAGATGTAATCTTTGTAAATCCCGGTTTGTTTCTATTACCGAAAAATAAATCATTTAGAATTAACGATAATTCTGCTTTAGTGTATTCTCATTTATGGTTGTTTCCGATTGATTTTAGTCTCTTTCTCGACAACAAAATTAAAATAAGCAATTCACTAAAAAAAAGGAAAAAAATAACCGTCCTGATGCTAGGTCTGATTTTGCTTTCTTTGGAATTTGGAGTGTTTCGATTCGTGAAGTGCCTTATTTATTCATAATGTGAGTGCTGCTAGTATTGTTCGATTTTTTTTATTTGTGTGCGTGTGTGTGTGTGTTTGTGTGTAAGTTAAGAGCTTTTTTTAGTTTTTCCTTTTTCTAAGTCTTATGTATTTCGTTTTTCATTTTGCCGTTTAAAAGGGGCTCCATTAGTGATTACAAAATAACTAATTTGTTTATTTGCCTATTAAAGGGGGGGGGGGGACAAGTGCGTCCCTATATTTTGAATATTTAGAAAAATATCTTCTGGTATTTTGATTGAAAAAAAAAACGAAAAACGAAACATAAGTTCTGCCTTCTAGAAAAATAGCGCCTTTTTTGTATCTTCAAAAAAAAAAAAAAAAAAAACTAAAAATCGCCCCATTCCGCCCAAGTTTTGTGAATTGGTGCCCCCGAATGAACCTTGGGAATTGTAAATCCACAGGTAAAACAGAGAAAAAAAATGCACTTTCTATAAAGAACAGTAACTTACTCAATATTTACGCTTGTATTGCCATACAAAAATTAGGGCCATCTCAAGGAAATAACAATTAAAAATAGGCTCTATTTGAAGCACGAGGCTACTAAGAAGGGTTTCTTTCTTCAATTTATTTTTCAGGCTTTTGGGTAAAGATAAGTTCGTATGCAAGACTTTTATTATACGGGGGGGGGGGGTGGGGGTGGGGTAAGTTCAATGTTTACCATGCACTACAAATATGTTGTAAACGCTGGAAAATTCTAAACCCTTTGGGATTATTTGGAAACTTGGTCCCAAAGGCCCCCTTCCCGCCTACGTCTAGTGTTAATTGAATAAGGAAGAATGATGAAAATCGACCTAATGAAAGATCATTTGGCCAATAGAATTGTTTTGGTTGCTAGTTTCATAGATACATTGATTGATGGATTTATTTTGCACATGGGCTCCATGGACCGATTTCTGATTCACCTTCATGACACTACTAAATTCCCAGACCTACTACACATTTAGATTTGTAATTTTTGTAAATAAAAAAAAATGTTGAGACCTATACACGTACATAGTTTGAAAGAAAACTTGAGATAGTCGACTAAAGATGGCCCTCAAAATTACGACTGATTTTAAAAGTTTATTGAAGAGCTAAATAGTCTGCTATTGACAGAAGCAGTGAAAATAAAACAAAGAAAAAGTACCATATTCTTTTCAAAAAATACAAATAGGTATAAGAAAAATAACTATTCATAAAAATGTACTATAAATTGTAAACTGATACCATGGATTGCCCATCTTACTCAAATATTTTAATTTTACTACTTAATTGATTAAGGATGTTATTTTCCTTTACTTCCTATTTTCTTGATCTATTAATTTGATTAATAATTGTAAAAAAGAAGTGTATGGTTTTTTTTTCTGGATTTTTGTCCATTTTAATGCTGACCTGCGAATTGATAATAAAGATGATGGACTTTTGGAGAACACACAAGAAGTGCATTCCAAAACAAAGGCGGGTCTAGAGAAAAATATTGAGGGCGGCAATGTGACAAGGGAAAAAACTAATGAGGGCACCAGAAAATTCTTTTTTTTTGGGGGGGGGGGCTTCCCGGCCCCTGGATGCGCCTCTGTTCTGAATTTGATTTAATGTAGTTGACTTGTTTCAGGCAACAAGTAGTGACGACAAAGAAAATAAATTAGAGAAAAAGGAAGTATCCTCTCCATTGAAGGAATTAGATAACCCAAATTTATCGCATGGTCATCAGCTTGTACAGATGCAAAATGGACTGCCCGAAGAAGAACGAAGTTATAAGTAAGTGTAAATGGATACAGCGTTACTATTGCTAAAAAGAACACATTTTATCCGATGATCGCTGAACTGAAATAAATTACTAAAAACAGAATGAAACCAGCCGTACGTTCATTTTTGAAGATACAGCTGCTTGTTACGTTCTTCAAAACCTGCAATTTTTGAAAGATCTTGGTGAAATTTTTTTGTTGTGGAGTTTTTTCAAATGCAATTTTCATTTATAATACCGGAAAGTCACACGTAAAATCTCCCATACAAATTTTAACTCAAAAGTGAAAAAAACTACATATATATGAATAAAGAACTAAAACAAGAGCTAAGAGTTCATATGGCACTTGTGACGAGGCCGGAAGAGCCAAAAGCTCATATGGCATGAGCTCGAGCAAAATTTCAAGAATCGATAGATTGATTTAAAAGAAACATCAGAGGCTTAATACCAGTCAGGATTAAAAATAAGAGCTCTGAGACACTAGGTCCCTATAAATATCAAATTTCATTAAGATCCGATCACCCATTCGTAAGTTAAAATACCTCATTTTTCAACTTTTCCTCTCCCTCCAGCCCCCCAGATGGTCGAATCTGGAAAACGACTGTTATCAAGTCAATTTGTGCAGGTCCCTGACACGCCTGCCAATTTTCATCGTACTAGAACGTAGAAGCACCGAACTCGCCAAAACACTGGAAATCCCCCCCTCAACTACCCCAAAGAGAGCGAATCCAGTCCAGTTATCTTAATAACGTATCTAGAACTTGTGCTTATTCTTCCCATCAAGTTTCATCCCGATCTCTCCACTCTAAGTGTTTTCCAAGATTTCCGGTTTCCAAGATTTTTCCCCCTCCACCCTCCTATGTCCGTGGACCCAGTTCGAATTGAAAATGAGCATCTGAGCCTTAAGATCTTTCTGAATGTCAAGTTCCATTAAGATCCGATCACCCATTCTTAGATAAAGATACCTCAATTTTCACGTTTTCTTAAATTTTTGGTTTCCCCCTCCAGCTCCCCCTAGTGTCACCAGATCTTGTCGGGATTTTAAATAGGAGCTCTGAAGCACAAGACCCTTCTATATCAAATTTCGTTACGATCCGACCACCCGTTCTAAACTCAAAAATCTCATTTTTATGGCACTTAGTATCTACCAAGGCACTTTCAGATAAGCTAGGACGATGAAATTTGGCAGGTGTATCAGGAACCAGACCGGGTTAAATTAGAAATTGTCCTTCCCCCGATTCGACCATGTGGAGGGGAGTGGGGAACGGTTAAATCGGAAAAATTAGAAAAATGAGATATTTTTAACTTCCGAACGAGTGATTGGATCTTAATGAAAGTCCTAGATACGTGATTGATACAAATGGAACGGATCCGCTCTCTTTGGGGGATTTGGGGGGGGGGAGGGTTAATTCTGAAAAATTAGGAAAAATGAGGTATTTTTAACTTACGGAGGAGTAATTGGATCTTAATGAAATTTCATATTTAGAAGGACCTCGTAACTCAGATCTCTTATTTTAAATCCCGACCGGATCCAGTTTCACTTGGGGGGGGGGGGGGGGCCGGAAATCTTAGAAAACGCTTAAAGCGGAGAGATCGGGATGAAATTTGGTGGGAAGAATAAGCACAAGTCCAAGATACGTGACTGACATAACCGGACCGGATTCAATCTCTTTGGTGGAGTTGGGGGGGGGGGGGAGTAATTCTGAAAAATAAGAAAAAATGAGGTTTTTTAACTTATGAACGGTTGATCAGATCTTAATGAAATTTGATATTTTGAAGGATCTGGTGCTTAAGAGCTCTCATTTTATATCCTGACCAGATACGGTGACATTGGGGGGAGTTGGAGGGGGAAACCGGAAGTCTTGGAATGCGTGAAAATTGAGGTATCTTTATATTACGAATGGAAGGATCTTGATACTGGATATCAAGATCTTTGAATACTTGAACTTGATATATAGAAGGATCTTAGGTCTCAGATCTCCATTTTCATTTTGAATCGGATCTGGGGACATAGCGGGCTTGAGGGGGAAAACAGAAATCTCGTAAAATGCTTAGAGTGGAGAGATCGGGACGGAACTTGATGGGAAGAATAAGCACAAGTATACTTACGTGATTGACATAATTGGAACGGATCCGTTCCCTTTGAGTTGCCCTAAAAAAATTGAGGTATTTTAACTTAAGAACGGGTGACCGCATCTTAATGAAATTTGATATTTAGAAGGAACTCATGTCTCAGAGCTCTTATTTCAAATCCCGACCAGATCTGTTGACATTTGGGGAGTTGGAGGGGAAACCGGAAGTCTAAGAAAACACTTAGAGTGGAGAGATCGGGATGAAATTTAGTGGGTAGAATAAGCAAATGTCGTAGATACGTAATTGACGTAACTGTACTGGATCCACTCTCTTTGGGGGAGTTAGGGGGTGGGATTCAGTGCTTTGGCGAGTTTGATGCTTCTGGATGTGCTAGGACGATGAAAATTCGTAGGCGTGTCAGGGAGCTGCAAAATTGACTTGATAAAGTCGTTTTCCCCGATTCGACCAACTGGGGGCTGAAGGGACAGGAATAATTAAAAAAAATGTGGTATTTTTAACTTGCGGGTGGGTGATCGGATCATAATGAATTTTGATATTTAGAAGATCACGAGGTGACATTCTAAGTCCCCTCGTGATTTAGAGCTCTTATTTTAAATCCCGACCTCCTCTGATTAAATCCTCTGATTTTCCTTTTATATCAATCTATTGATTCTTAGAATTTTACTAGAGCTGACACCATTTGAGCTCTTGGCTCTTCCAGCCTTGTCACAAATGCCATATGAGCTCTTGGCTCTTGTTCTAATTTTTCCGAATTGCCCCCCCCCCCAAAGAGATCCAATCTGGTCTGGCTATTTCAATCACGTATCTAGCACTTTTGCTAATTCTTCCAACCAAGTATCATTACGGTCTCTCCACTCCAAGTGTTTTCCAAGATTTTCGTTTCTTCCTCCAACTCCCCCAATGTCACCGGGTCCGGTCAGGATTTAAAATAAGAGCTCTTAGACACGAGATCCTTCCAAAAATCAAATTTCATTAGGATTCAATCACCCGTTATTAAGTTAAGAATACCTACTTTTTTTATGGCACTTGGTATTAACCACAAGACATATAGCAATCGCAAATTCTGTCGGTCTGTTGGTCTGTTGGTCCCGGTTTTGCTACTTTAGGCACTTCCAGGTAAGCTAGGACGATGAAATTTGGCAGGCGTATCAGGGACCGGACCAGATTAAATTAGAAATAGTATTCTTCCCGATTTGACCATCTGGGGGCGGGAGTGGGGGGCCCGTTAATTTAAAAAAAAGAAAAATTGAAGTATTTTTAACTTACAAACGGTTGATCAGATTTTAATGAAATTTGATGTTTGGAAGGATATCGTGTCTCAGAGTTGTTATTTTCAATCCCGACCGGATCTGATGACATTGGGGGGATTTGGGAGGGGGAAACCTAAAATCTTGGAAAACACTTAGAGTGGAGGGATCGGGATGAAACTTGGTGGGAAAAATAATCACAAGTCCTAGATACATGATTGACATAAACGGAACGGATCCGCTCTCTTTGGGGTAGTTGGGAGGTTAATTCTAAAAAAATAGTAAAAATGAGGTATTTTTAACTTACGAACGGGAGATCGGATCTAAATAAAATTTGATATTTAGAAGGATATCGGGTCTCTAAGCTCTTATTTTAAATCCCGACCGGATCTGGTGACATTGGGGGGAGTTTGGGGTGGGGGAACCTAAAATCATGGAAAACGCGTAGATTGGAGGGATCGGGATGAAACTTGGTGAGAAAAATAAGCATAACTCTTAGATATGTGATTTACATAATTGGAACGGATCCACTCTATTGAGGAGGGGGGGGGGTAACTCTAAAAAATTGGAAAAAATGACGTATTTTTAACTTACGAAGGAGTGATCGGATCTTCATGAAACTTCATATTTAGAAGGACCTCGAAACTCAGAGCTCTGAGCTCTTATTTTATGTCTCAACCGGATCCAGCGTCATATGGGGGGGGGGCAGTTGGGGGGACCAGAAATCTTCGAAAGTTCTTAAAGCGGAGAGATCAGGATGAAACTCTATGGGAAGAATAAAAACCTGTCGAAGATACGTGACTGACATAACCGGACCAGATCTGCTCTCTTTGGTGGAGTTGGGGGGGGGGGTAATTTTGAAAATTGAGGTATTGTAACTTACAATAGGGTGACTAGATCTTAATGAAATTTGATATTTAGAAGGATCTTTTGCTTTATAGCTCTAATTTTAAATTCCGACCACATCCTGTGACATTGGGGGGGAGTTGGAGGGGGAAGCCGGAATTCTTGGAAAACGTGAAAATTGGGGTATTTTTATCTTACGAACAGGTGATTGAATCTTAATGAAATTTGATATTTAGAAGGAATTCATGTCTCAGAGCTCTTATTTCAAATCCTGGCCAGATATTTTGACATTGGGGGGGGAGTTGGAGGGGGAAATCTTGGAAAACACTTGGAGTGGAGGAATCGGGATGAAGCTTGGTGGATAGAATAAGCAAATGTCCTTGATACATGATTGACGTAACCGTACTGGATTCGCTCTCTTTGGGGGAGGGGTTCAGTGATTTGGCGAGTTTGGTGCTTCTGGACGTGCTAGGACGATGCAAATTGGTAAGTGTGCCAGGGAGCTGCTCAAATTGACTTGATAAAGTCATTTTCCCAGATTCGACCATCTGGGGAGCTAAAGGGAGAGGAAAAATTAGAAAAAATTAGGTATTTATAACTTACAAGGACATCGTGACTCAGAGCTCTTATTTTAAATCCTGACCGGCATTAAGTCTCTGACTTTCCTTTTAAATCAATCTATTGATTCTTAGAATTTTGTTAGAGCTCATACCATATGATCTCTTGGCTCTTAGCTCTTCTTGCCTCGTCACATGTGCCATATGAGCTCTCAGCTCTTGTTAATTTTTCCGAATTACCGAATTAGTCCCCCCCCCCCCAAAGAGAGTGGACCCGGTCCGGTTTTGTCAATCACATATCTAGGACTTGTGCTTACGCTTCCCACCAAGTTTCATCCCATTCTCTCCATACTAAGCGTTTTCCAAGATTTCCAGATCCTTCCTCCCCAGCTTCCCCCAATGACACTGGGTCCGGTCGGGATTTAAAATAAGAGGTCTGAGCTACGTGGTGCTTCTAAATATCATTTTTTTTTAAAGATCCAATCACTCGTTCGTAAGATAAAAATACCTCATTTTTTCTAATTTTTCGAACTAACTGTTCCCCATTCCCCCCCCCCTAGATGTTCGAATCGGCGAAACGACTATTCCCGATTTAATCTTGTCTGGTCCCTAATACGCCTGCCAAATTTCATCGTCCCAGCTTATCTCGAAGTGCCCAAACTAGCAAAACCAGGACAGTCAGACAAACAAACAGACCGACAGAAATTTCAGTCGCTAGATGTCACTTGTTAAATACCAAGTGCCATAAAAAAAAAAATGAAAAAAAAAAACTACCGAGAACAAAAATTGCTAGAAATCTATAATTTAAAAGATTAACTATTAAAAAAATTACCTGTGGAGCAACCCTGACTGGAAACAGTTCTGCCGAAACGATTCAACCCACAACATTTTAAAATAAAGGGCAATAATGTTTTATTAAGAGCAATTCTCATTCATACAGACCTTAACATATTTGTTGGTGCAGCATTTGTATTTGCATGTTCTAAACCTTTACTTGGGAATTGAAAAGTTCTTGTTTTTTTAGAAAGCACCAACACGAATAAATAATTTTAATTGCCTTCAAGATAAATAATTTAGATTGTCGCCAATTTAAATTATTTTATTTTGATAGCGTTCTCTGTAATCACTGATAAACTTAAATCCATAGGGTGACGGTTATTTTGTTGTGCTCTGATGATCTACTCTTCTTGTTTTGTAAGTGTTCTTTGGTAGTAGTATTTGTACTATACTATGTGCATAGTAGGTATCTAAAGGGCTGCTGTTTCTTTGAGCAGCATGATCACCGATTTTTAGGATTCTCTGGAAACTTCATTTGAAAGAATAAACAGTGGGGTATGATGAAACTGTCTCTTCAACAATACGATTCCAGTAGGGTATATACCGCCGGATAAGGCGGTGCATACTAAAAGAAATATTGCCTTAGTGTTTCTTCTCTTGGATAATCACTGTTAGGGGTCTCCCTCGTGTTTGTTAGGGTATTTTCTTTAAAAAAAAAAAAAAATTGTTGTCTTCGGGTTGCTATTTTTGTATGTTATCCATGTTGTAGATATTTGGAGTGGCGTCATCTGGATCTTGGGAATTCCTGTTAGGGAGCCATATTTTGCTACAAGTTTTAGGCAAGGCTCGTGGGATGAAGGATGACGAATTGCCAAAAATTGATCAGCCATCCATTTAGAGTCAAACGAACAGCCCAACGTCAGCCCTTCTAGTGATGTTCAGGATCTATTCCAAGTACATCCCTAAGAATAAAGGAAGGATAGGAGTAAAGAGGTCCACCATATATGTTTGAAGGGCCTCTAATTTAAAGCCGAAAATGCCTTAGAATGCAGGGTCGTAATTTGCTGTAGGGCAGGGGGCAACTGTCCCTCTCAGACCTCTGTTTCTAAATTCTTGTCTAAATAGAGTGGGAAGAGGTCGTAAGGAAGGATTTATAGGAAGTTGGAGCTTCTTGGGAGAGTCTAAAGAGGGAAGCTTTGAATAGATTGGGATGGAAGAGGAGTGGGCATATCCTTGTTGGCCTCAGGTGACTTGGTGATGCAGTGAGTTGTTAATAGTAGCAAAATCAGTAGAAAAAATGATGAAGCTGAGTGAATGGACTTTTGGAGAGAATAATTACCCCGGGTGTTATAGTACAGGCTCTGATTAAGGACTTGATTAGATTAACCAGGATCTGATTAAGGCTGAGATTTCCAAGAAACATCAGCTGAAAAGTGAGTTCCCATAGGTGGGGCTCATCGACTCGTAATGCTTCATTTCCCAAAATGAACTTGGTAGGACGACAAGCAACTTTTGACCGTTCAGAATAGGAACGGCCTCATTTTCTTGAAACCGTTGTCTTATTTTTTTTAAAACCTAATCTATAATACTTTCCAAGTCTAACAAGTATCGTCATGCGGAGAAATTTGTTTCCTACCGAGATCCAAATCATGCTTGTAATTACTACACAAAGTAAATCTGATGTCATATTGTATATATCTATGTATAGTATCAATACTATACAAGATATTAATACATCAATACAGGTTAATATTTAGTCTATTTACATAAATATTTTAGGCCAACAAGTCCTTCACATGGTAACACACCTGTAACAGAAGAAATAAAGAATGGTGTCATACCCCCAAATATGGGACATTCCGGAAAGCCAGAAGATTTTGCAATGGTTGGCCAACTAGCTGCAGCCATGGGGCCAAATGGCTTAAATATGTCTATGGGACATGCAGGAATGCAGAATATGAATACAAACATGGGTCATCAGGTAATTTTTGGTTTTAAAACATTAGATGGTGTGTAAGTAGTTTCGTAGGGTTTTATTTGAAAAATGAGCTATCCCCTCGGAATGTTCTATAACCTTGTTCAACAGAAAGTTGTTGCGGTGTTAAGAATAATCTTACTTCAATAATAGTTTATAAATATACGCCAAGTAAATAAAATAGGGAAGAGATTCAGATTAAACTAAACACGCTAAAAATAGGGGGGAAATATCCTCAACACAGACATATTGACTGTGTTGTAAGGCAGTAGGTTTAACTTACAGACTAATTCCTAATATCAAAAAATGTAGACGAGAAGAAGCTATAAAAAGTACAAAACAAAAATCGAGAATGAGTAGGTTTATAAATAAACACATTTTAAATCACAGATAATTGGGGTTTCGGAAGGATTAATTTCAACTAGCAAACCTTTTCAAAAGAAAACCACGAGAGACTAGATGATATGGAAATATAGCCATTCAAATCAATGTACAATAGGAGACTTTAGGCTGTGCTAAGAAATGGAGTGTTCATTTTAAGTATGGATGGGAAAAATGTTCTTCAATCTTTGAAGTATGTTTGACTCCTAGATATTTGAACACGGGAAGAGTCTATTATAACATGCTGACATGTAAGGTTTTCATCGGTGAAAAAGAGAGGGGAAAAAGAGAAAGGAAGAGAGAACTATTTTCCAGGCATAGGAGGTGGTCAGTTGGCTCTTTTTTAAATTGTATATAAGAACGGCATAGCCAAATTTTAATAGTTAAGGAATTTCGTATGCAGGCACAACATAAAACTGTATTAAAGTGTGATCTTATTGGTTTGGTTTTATGAATGAAAGTATCCAAGTCGCTTTTGAGAAAAAAAGAAGCACAAGATTCTTTTCGAAGTTCAGAATCTAAAAGATATAATTGTCGGAAGAAGTTAGGGAGACTCCTCCCTATGAAAATCCTCCATGAAAATACATACAAATGAAACAAGAGGAAAGAAAGATGTATGGAAATTGACCATCCAATAAATTAATGCTGAGCTGGCCTGTCACCTCAGATACAAATTCAATTGTTCTGTTATATATTTTGAAAACTGGGAGGGTAAAAGAAGAGAATGTTGATAGCCATACTGTTGGACGGTAATACATATAAGGTTGAATAAGAGAGTGAAAGAAGATCTTTATTATTGAACTAGGGAAACAATGACGAGGCTTCCGAAGAACTCCTCAGTTTATGGAGAGCTAAAGTTTGACAAGAGCACAGTGATGTTTAAAAGAAAGGTTTTCGTCCAATAAGATACCCAGGAATCGAACATGTCTATCATGGGGACGAGTTATTTCACCATGAGTGGTAGAAATACTTAGAACCAAAGGATAAGAAGTACCCGATCTGGAAAAAAATAAGTAGACTAGGTTTAGATAGATTTAGGGCAAGGCGATTTGCAGCGAATCAGGCAAAGGTTCTTTTTGGGACAGAGTACATTTTAATTATAAGGGATGATCCCTTAATTTCTGAATACCCACTAGTACTATCATCCGCAGATGCGAATAGTACTGGGTCATGAGCTGCCTCACTAGCTCCCGCAAAATCGTGGTCACAAATACTATAGCAATGTCGTTCATTTTTTTTTTCGGGTACAGCAATAAAAAAGATCATTGATGAATATAAGAAATAAAAAGGTCCTAGTATAGACCCTTGATGGACACCAAAATAAACCTGATAAACCTGGAATTGATTTTGAAGCTTAAGGTCAATACTGATGGAACTTTCAGATAAATAAGTTTCAAACCACTGACAGCTGTTTCCCCTCCCTATGTGTTCAATCTTTGAGAGTAGGATAGTATGTGATATGGTGTGAAACGCTTGTCTGCCATCAAGAAAAATCGCAGCTAAAATTTTATCCTCATCAAGTGCCTTGTGATTGAACTTCAGTAATGCCATGCAAGCGGGTTCTGTTGAGTTTTACGGCCGAAAACCAAACTTATTGTACTGAAATTTTTTATTATTTTTTTTTTTCATCAAGGAGCAACACAAGTCCAGACTACATACATTTTTCAAAAATTTTACAAAAGGCTGATAAAAGAGAAATTGGTCGATAATTAGAAGGGCCCTCTCTAGCACCACCCTTGTGTAGAACAACTAATCTGCCAGATTTTAGGGCACTAGGAAAAGTTCCATTCAAAAATGATTTCACAAGAATGGTGAGAGGTGAAAGGAAATAGAATAGAGGTTAATATAAACTTTAAAGCTTTGGCCGGAGTTTAGTCAGGTCCACAAGAGGAAGGTCCTAATAGCTCAGAGATGACTCTTTGGACTTCAAACTCGGAAGCTGAATCTAAAGCCATAGATTTCAAAGGCAGCGCAATAGCACTGCCTAAGTAAAAAGCGATGTGGGAACAATGTATTTTTTTTTTTTTTTTTGGTCTTATGCCAGGGCACTTCATATCGAAGGAGTTGCCGCAGAAGCTTCGAAAAGGGCTCATTCGATTGGAAATAGGAATGGCTAGTGCTCTTTTATTAGTCGAAAGTGATTGGTTGGCAACTGCCCCCCCCCCTCCCACACCACCAATTTTCCCAAATACATTCAATCAAGATTTTGAGATAGCCATTTCGTTCAACGTAGTTGAAAGGTTCGGAACTTCTGTCTTTGAGGATAACAATCCACATAGCCCTCAGGGCAAGGGTTTTAAGTTATGCCCTGGGGGAATTTAAGGTTTATATAGAAAGTCTGATCGTATAGACTTTGAAGGGGGCTTATTGGATTGCTAATCAGAAGTTTTAGTGCCCTTTTCGAGATTCAGAGTGACCTGAGGCTGAATACCCCCACTCACAAACACCTTGTATTTTCCAAAAATGTATCTGATAGAAATTTTGACATGGCAATTTGTTGTCGTAGAAACTTCGAAAAAGGCTCATTCGATTGGAAATTTGAAGGGTTAGTGCCCTACTTAATATTCAGAAGTGATACAGTGGTTGGAGAGCAACTAACCCCCCTCCCATACCTACCATTTCTCCAAACACATCCAATCAAAATTTTGTGATAGCCATTTTGTTCAACATAATTGAAAGGTCCGGAAATTATGTCTTTGAGGATGACACCCCTCCACAGCTCTCAGGGCAAGGGTTACAACTTATGCCTTGGTGTCATATAAGTCATTGTAGGTTATGTATATCTATATCGTAGGTAATATATCTGATGTAAATTTTGAGATGGCCATTTTTGTCGTAGTAACTTCAAAAAAGCTCATTTGATTGAAAATTGAAAGGACTAGTGCCGTTTTTATTAGTTAAAAGTGATTAGGGGCAACAATCCCCTTCCACGCCCATCATTTCCCAAAACACGTCCAATAAAAATTTTGAGGCAGCCATTTTATTCAGTGTAGTTGAAAGGTCTGGAAATTATGTCTTTTGGCAACTCCCATAGTTTCCCAAGACCAGAACATAATTTGCACTTTACTAAAAAAAAAAAATGGTCGTGGATTGTCAGTTTAGTATTCATATACTGATACATATTCCTTAAAGTTTTATTAATTTTTAATTTATTAAAGTTAAAAAGTTAAAACATTTTAAATGTATTTTTATTATTTAAATAATACAATGAATAATCGAGTCAAGCAAAAATTAACCTGAGTAGGGCCGACAACCCCCATGCCTTCTCAAGACTAGAACATAATTTGCACTGTACTGAAAACAAAATATACTTGATATGTTTTCACTTTGTTTTTTCCTGTTTAAATTATTTTTACTAGATATATGAAGTCGGAAGTCCTCCCCTTGCATTCTAATTACAGCGCGAGTGTCAGGTGCCCTTTTTAATAGTAACAAGATTTTGGAGGGCAAACAGCCCATCTCTCAAGCCCATTCATTTTCCTAGCGCATCCAGCCGAATTTTGAGACAGCCATTTGTACAGCATAGTAGAACGGTCCAACAAGTATGTCTTAAGGGATATTAGGCATTTCAACCCCTTCACAATTATGTGATTGGCCCATTAAGCTTTAAAACTACAAATCAAAAGGCATTGTGTTAAATGGTTGCCAATAAGACACCTCAGCAATATATAAAGAACGACTGGGGGTATTAAGTTGAAACTTTTGGGGATACTACTATTACTACTTCTGCTTTTACAATTTAAATAAATAAAAAGTGTAAGTTTATAGAGGTTGTCATAGAGCATAGATAGAATGTTATGGGAATAATAATAAGCTTTATTTTTCAGGTCAACTTTTGAAGCCATAAAATTAAATTAAAAAATACTATTGGTGTCGGGATTAAAAAATGTTGAAAATGTTTCTCTAACGTAGAAATAGCAACCCATACTATGTATTCTTATAGAAGAAAAATGAAAAGAAATATCTTTTTGTCCATGAAAAAGAGCTTGTCAATAAAAAGAACAGAAAATAATTTTAAAAAACTTTTTCCACAAGATAAGTTTTTCAAGGAAAAGTAAAGAGCTCCATTAAGCCAAGAATGAGCAAAAATAAAGTCAAATAATCTTCCAAGCGTAGAACTACCACATATCACTGTCAATATATAAATGAAACTCAAAACGAACAGAAATTACAATAAATAGCCGTGGCAAACTCAAAACGAGCAAAAATTAACACGTTTTTCAAGTTTTTATCAGAAGCTGCCACCAAATAAGCCACCAAAAGACATGATTTTTTGTTTTTGCATCCCATGAACAAAGTAAAGGAATTGAAATTGTAAGGGAACTCCCCTCTCCAAGCCTTCTAAATACCCCCAAGTACCTCTTTAAGTTCAATGTCCTCATAAGCAAATCCAAAGCTTGTTAAGGCCCCTTCTTTCTACTCCTTTCCCGATGCAACTGAATCCTAGCACTTGACGGGTCGAAATTCGTCCATCTCTCTCACGCTTACTTATGCCCAAGTAAAGAACGAAGTGAACTTTATGCACGATCATTATGTATTTTATGCTTCGATTTTTTTCCACCAAGCTACCTCATATGGAAGGAGTTGTCGTAGAACCTTAGGAGGGGGCTCATTCGATTGAAATTGTAAGTTTTAATGTCCCTTTTAAATGGTTGTAGGGCATCCCTTCCCCGCGCTCGATTTTGCTGTCCTCCCCACACGACATTGGATCAAAATTTTGAGATAGCCATTCTGCTCAGCATGGTTGAAATGCCTTGTAAATATGCTTCCGTGTGTGATATAACCCCTGCGTAGCCTTTGAGGCAAGGGCTGTAAGTTCTGCTGTTTGCCCATTGTTTACATTTTGGATCCGTTTTGTTTGGGGGGGGTGAATTTGATCCTGGGTCTCCAAAAAGGCTAAGGGTATTAAGGCGAAGCTCTCAGGGAATGTTAAGGGGGATGTTGAACTAGGCAAACCACTAGGCAAATGTACTTGCAGGTTGTAAAAAGTGCAAATAAACAATTTTTCAGAGAACGTTGAGAGGAATGTGTACTACGACTACTACTAAGGCTAAAGTTGCAAGGTCTAAACTCTCAGGGATATTTGAGGAGAATGTTGAACTAAATCAAAACACAATATGTGTATGCAGGTTGTGGAAAGGGCGTATCAGCAATATCTTAGGAACTGCTTATGGTATTAAGTTGAAACTTTCAGGGCATTTTGAGAGCGATATTGAACTAACCCAAATACACTATGCTCATACTACTACTGCTACCGCTGCTATTTCTTCTAATAATACTATTACTATTGTTAATGGAACAACTTGCGACTGTGATCCGCAGCTACTTTAGACTGTGGCTACTTATGGCTAAGATTATACGACTGCGACTGTATATGACTGTGACTACAATCTCTCGCGACAGCAGCTACTTGCGACTGCCTCTACTTATGACTGGAACTGCTTGCGACTGTGGCTACTTATGACTGCAACTGCTTGTTACTGCGAGTAGAAACCTAGAACTGCGACTACTACTACTGTGATTGTGACTGTGATTTCTTTTGCTACTTCTTCTCCTATAACTGGGTATTGCTACTGCAACGGTTACTACTACTCCTACAACTCTTTAATTAAGCCAAAAGAGTTTAGGGTCATTTGGGTTGTCAAAAGGACACAAAGGTGAAATATTTCAGTAACAGAATAGGGTTGAAACTTCCAGGGAAAGATAAGAGACGTAAAACAAATCAAAAGACTATGTATCCAAATTGTCAAAAGGATGTCTTTGAAATATCCCCAAAACAGCCAAGGGTGTTACCTTGAAACTTTCAGACCATATTGTTGAATTTAGATCAAAAGGCAATACATGCATCCAATGTCCAAAGCGTGTATCTTTGATATCTAAGTAGCAGCTAAGTTTATTAAGTTGAAACTTCTAGGGCATTTTGAGGGGATGCTGAACTAAAGAAAAAAACTACGTGCATTCAGGTTGTCAAAGAAGCGTATCTGTAATAGTTTATGAATGTCTATTGGTATTAAGTTGAAAGTTTCAGGGCATGGTGAGGGCGGTGTTGAGATGAGTTTAAAGACGCTATGTATTGTAGATAGTCTAAAGGACGTATCTGTCGCATATCAGGAATGTCTAAAGCTTCTAAGTTAACACTTTCATGGCATGTTGATGGTAATGTCGACCTAGTCAAAATACACAATGTGCATTTAAGGTTGTTTTAGTGCATGTTAAGGAGGGTGTTCGACTAACATTTGTCTATTTGCAGGGACTTACACGTTTATCAGCGATACACCAAGAACGCCTAAGGGAATAAGGTCCAAACTTTAAGCCATGTTTTGGGGATAGTTGATTAAAATTTGTCTATATTTATGGTTTTAACATGGTAGTGGTCAAAATGACTTCAATTATGCAGAAGCCCAAAGATTATGCAGATTTTTAATACATTCGTTTGAGTAATATTCCACGTATCCAGTCATCCGAAGTTCTATAGTAGGCTACAACTTTCATTAAAATTTGTTGCAAAATTTTTGTCCAATATATGTATTGCAAGCCAAAATAATGATTCTTAAATATTGATATTTAAACAGGAAGACCAAAAATTTTTATTATTATTATTATCCAGTAAAAAAAAAACTATGCCGTCAAAAACAAAGAGACATTATTAAAAAAAAAAAAATATAAAAAGAAGTTTTGCAAAGAAAAGTAGAGCTACATTAAACAGAAGACTAGTGGAAATGAAGCAAATAGTAATTCTGGTGTAAAACGAACATAAATCACTATGGATAAATAAGTGAAACCCAAAACGAACAGAAATTGCAATGAATAATCAAGTTAAACTTAGAACAAACAGAAACTACAGCAAACACGAGTAGACTAAACCCCCTATGTCTTGTAAAGGTTAGGACTTCATTTGCACTTTGCTGAAAACAAAATATATTCCAAATGTTTTCTCTTTTAAATGATAAATAGATTACCCGTCGTGTTTTGTTGCAATCTGAAAAGAAATTAAATTAAAACAAAAAAATACGCCTCAACAACTTCTCAACAACTTGTTAAAGTTTCTTGGCGATCAGATGAACAGTGTAGTATTGCGTACAGGACATACACACAATCATACATTCTATTTATAGATAAATAAAAAATTGCTGAGACATTCCTGAGACATTTCGGAATGAATACCAATATATATTTAACTATCATTCTCCATTTTAATAGTGCTATTTAGCAATCTTAATCAATATGAGTTTCTTTCTTCTTTTGTTGATGTAAATGAAAACTCACAGCTTGAGATAAGAATTGTTTCCAGTAAAGGCCAAATGACGGTTATTCTTAACGAGGCATAGGGGCTCTAGCCTTATTCTTGTTTCCTGTAATTTCTGTTTGTATGAAGTCTAACTTGATTATTTATTTAATTTTTGTTGATTTTGGGTTTCACTTTATTCATCGTGATTTATGTTCGTTTCACATTTGAATTACTATTTGATTTTATTTCGGCTAGTATAAGGTTTAACGTAGCTATTAGTTTTTTTTAACATTTCTTTGGTGGTAATTTTTTTTTTTTTTTTATTGAAAATAAAAAGCAACAACTTGGAGGTGTCTATAAAACAGTGATCAGAGACTTTTAAATTTGTTTCTGATTTTTGATAATTCTCTTCATATTTATTCTTATTTATGTAAAATTTAAGACATGAAAGGTTTTATATCTGAAATAATAGAATAATAATAATTGAATCTGAATAATTGGTTTTATAACTCCAAGCTGATATTGCTGTTTTGTATTTCTGGGAATACACCTCTAGAACCTATTCTTGATATCTTAATCAGTGTGTCTAGAGAAAGAGAGGCATTGACATAAACTAGAAGGAAGATTTTAACAGGACTTGAACGAATTGAAGTCTCCGTATAAGGTTGTGAGAATGTGGAAATTTCAATTGATTGCATGAGGATAACTGCACATGCCTGTTATACTGCACACAAAATGGACTCGCTTCCACTCTAGCCAAGAACCGCTTGTAATTTTCCATTAAAAATGTATTGAAATGCATTTAAATCTGGTCTTCTTAGCATAAGCAATCTACTTTCCTTGAAAAATTAGATCCCTACATATCGAAGTTAGGCCTCATTTTTTTTGCCCTGTGTCCATGACTATACGGGGATTCTGCCACTCGAGATGTTTTTTTGTGTTCAAATAATTCATAGTGCAAAGAATCAATGGAAAGTAAATTTATCTGTTAGGAAATCAAAATGGTGCTGGTCGAATTCATTTTAAACTAGTGACTTATCATTTAAACTAGTGAGTATCATTTAAACTAGTAGCCATTTTAAACTGGTGGATTATCTAAGTGTATCTGTAAGGCAAGTTCCCGAATTAGGACCGTAATGTCAGTATAATCTCTTTGTCTAAGTTAACTTTCAAAGCGACAAGAATTGTCCTAACAAAGCATCTGAAACCAAATCTTTAAAAAAAATTGTGTCATGGTATATTCGGCAGTTCTGGATGGTAAAATGGTAAAAATAAAATAACTTATAACTGATATGTCAAAATTAAATTGGAATCACGAAATATTTACTTTCTTTTTCCCTTCAAAGGTTCAGATTTTCCATTTTTCTAATGTGCAAAGGTTTGCACTGTCAGTTGTTGAAAGGCACTCTCCACTATGATTAGGTTAAGAGTGTGTCCATTGTCAACTATAGAAGTTGTGATAACCAACTACGGCATTGCAAGCAATACACCTAATCATCGGAATATATTATGGTGTTCTCAAATGAACGTTTCAGGGACTAATCGTTGGTTCACATGTTATAGTCAAACTACCTTAATATGCTTTGGTTTTTACTGCTGATAAACAAAGATAGGGTACAATAAGTGCAGCCCTGGATAACTTTCTATTGACCATCCAACAAGGGCTGTTGCTAAGATTCATTCCCTAAGCAGCTCTAGATTGTTTATGGTGTGGCTTAAGGATGTTTTCATCGGGACTGATTTGAACTTTCATATCATATGTGTCATATAAACAGTGTCTAGAGTAGGCAACATAGGTGAAAATGATCTAAATTACAAATCTTCATCTTGCGACAAAATTGTCCAAGAACCTAAAACGAAGAAGATGAAAGTTTTATTCATACGCTCTGGGATAGAAAAATAGAAATGGGGAAATTCAAAGGTGTTTGTTCCAAAAATTTACATCGATATCCTTATAAATTGTAATTTGACTAATCAAAACATGTAGCCCGAGCAGAGGAGACACTTTCCTCTCTATATCTTGTCAATCCAAGAATGCGCTTAAATGTATAGATGGCATTCAATAAGTATACCTTTGGTATAAGAAAAAACATGCTGTCTCTATTCTGCTTCCTGATGATGCTGTTCAAGTACATAAATGTCTCAGGTTCCTGAGGTCTTTCCACTGCATACAATTGACAATTGTTTTTGACAAAATATCATACAACTTTTCTGTTCTAGATTCCTCCATCGATGGTAAATGGAGGTATGAATCAGACCGACGGGCAAGGACATTTTGAGCAAGTGATGATGGAAAATGTTATGCCAAATAATATTCAGCAGCAACAGCAGATGACTAATTATGATAATAACTTGTCATTTTTGAATCAAATTGAACCACAGCAAGGAATTATGGCTCATAATCTGGAGGCTCAGGTATTTTCCTTTCATTGATATTTACGATAATTACCGAAGTAAAAAAAAAAAGAAAAGAAAAAAGTGGACTCTAGCCAAATTCAGCTGCTCTAGTTTGCGGATATTGAGAACCAAAAAAGATACTCGCAGACACAGTCAATGTGTCAGCTCAGGTGGCTCAAGTTGAAATTAGTGAAGTGGGATCTAAGCCTTAAACAAAAGAAGAAAAAACTAGTTTTTTTTTTATAATTAATGTAGCTGAAAGGCGAAATGACTACAGGCATAGTTACCACGAAGGTGTCAAAGGAAGTCATTAGTTTGTTGAAGAAATAAAACTTGTTTGCAAGGATCTAATGGTTAATTCTTAGCTACTTCTTCTGTTGGTGGCTTCAACAGTAGCTTCTTTCTATGCTTCTTGTGTCCATAAATAAGTAAATTATTAACTCCTTTATTCTCCATAACAGCGTAAATAAAACCCCCCAGTATCGGGTTGTCTATTATATGTTGCTACATTGATGTACGATACTTATAAAACAACATTGGGAATTAAAACTACGCATAAGTAAGGTACGAATACAGACAATTAAAACTTGTTAATCGAATTAACAAGTAATAGGCTTGGCCTCTGAAGACCAACCGACCGTTTAAACTATATGGTACAAGACTTCGTTCGTAAATCTGAAACATAATCAGGGGAAATATTTTGTTGGGTTTAGGATGACAGATATTTGAAGGAAAATCTCAGTATCAAGTGATATCTTTCTTATTTAAGGCTTGGTAGACAAAATATCCTGGGACGATTTTCATAACCAAACAGTGGATTTACTTGTAGGAAGTGGGGAAAAGTGCCTGCCCCCATTCCAATGTTTTGAAGAATACCATTTTTGGAGATATGTTTATTGAAAAATGCCCGTTTTTAATATTTTCATTGAAAAGTTGAAGGAATTTGACCCCCCTACGCAGACATCAAAACATACATTTTGCACTGCCCCTAAATTTTCGTTAGTTGGCGCCACTGTGGATCCTAAAATAATTTTGGACGCTCGTGTTTGGATATCCTCGAGCTTTTCAATCAGCCCATTTGAAGTAAGAGTGCCACACGAGGCAGGTGTATTCTGCATTTAGGATATATATATATATATATATATATATATATATATATATATGTGTGTGTGTACGGAAAAAAGAAATTAGTTGCTCGGGAGGAATTGTGAATCAATGCGACACGGCGAATGACCTTTACAAAATAATAACTGGATTGTGGCCATTATGTGGGAATGCCATTTTGGGTCACCGTCAACTGTAACACAGTAAATTTAGACTTGTTTTGGACAGTGATGTCTGTATCTTCGACAATTGGCAATTTGGGGCTCTTAAGAACGATACTTCTATAATAAAACTTTTAGGTAGGCTTTTTGTCAACGTGACCGAGGTCACGTGTCAGTATAGAAATTATGTGCGACAGTAACTGTGACCTCGCTTATGTCTCTCCTTTTTTTCAACGCTAGCCCTAGTAAAGAGCGTTAGCTTTTAAAAGGTAAATTTAGTCAATGATCCAAATTAGATTTTTGCAAAAAAACAAAAAACAACAACTTTTTTTTTGAAGAAACAATCATTGGAAGTGTCTTTGTATGCGTCAGTTAGTGAATATCGTTAGTCTGATCATCTCTGTGAAAGTAATATTGTAAAATCTTATAATCCTGGTATGAATAAGACATAAAACGTATTTTGAAAACTTTTGTGTGAATAGCTTTCAAAAGTCTACTTCCATAGAAGCTCAGCTACCGGGCTGGTTCACTCTGATCTTCCCGGTCACTGTTAGTTAGAAATTGTAAATAAGTAAAACTGTGAAATTGACATGCAGTGCTGTAACTCACCAGATTATTCTAGTTTATTAAATCAACAATGCTTCCTAAAATAATTTTGGCTATCGAAATAAGAAATCACCTTGACTGTTAATACCGGCCAGCTGACCTCCTCCACCTGCCTGCGTCTGCCCAGATATTTTGGCAAAGCGGTGGCAAATGTGCGTAAGCAGTAAGATTAAAGTTCTTACTTATGTCAAAATGGATAAGATGACCAAAAAATATAGACGTAAACTGCTTCAAGTGTTTGACAGGGCCCTTAGCTCCTTACGTGCTATATACCTGGTTGATATGTTCTTTTGACATCCTCTAAGGCTGTGTTGCCTGATTTAAAACGGATAATATGTCAAAACGGATAAGATGACCAAAAAATATAGACGTAAACTCCTTCAAGTGTTTGACAGGGCCCTTAGCTCCTTACGTGTTATATACCTGGTTGATATGTTCTTTTGACATCCTCTACGGCTGTGTTGCCTGATTTAAAAGGGATATGTCAAAACGGATAAGATGGCCAAAAAATATAGACGTAAACTCCTTCAAGTGTTTGACAGGGCCCTAAGCTCCTTACGTGTTATATACCTGGTTGATATGTTCTTTTGACATCCTCTAAGGCTGTGTTGCCTGATTTAAAACGGATAAGATGACCAAAAAATACAGACGTAAACTGCTTCAAGTGTTTGACAGGGCCCTTAGCTCCTTGCGTGTTATATACCTGGTTGATATGTTCTTTTGACATCCTCTAAGGTTGTGTTGCCTGATTTAAAAGGTCCCTTTAACAAATTTCTTTGGGTAACTGCTCCTGGGATGGCCAGTTCGTTCAAGTCATTAAATACTTTGGTGGCAATATGGTCTTTATTCTCTTGTAGTTCTGTGCATGATTCATTGTACATGATCACGTTTCTAACTTGCATTGATGTAAAAGAATACAATCTTGAAAATCGTTCATTTCAAACTTGAAACAAAAATTGCAGTCACAATTTATCCGTTAAATATGGGAAATTAACTGCATTGAATTGTCAACCAGATCTTTTTTTTTATTAGTTTGGGAGTATGCTTACTTTGGATATGGTAATTTTGGAATGACAATATCCAGTTAAGGCACGGCTTTTTTTCAATCGCTCTAACGGGCTGCGTCATTTCCGGCAGTTTCATGCAGCATATGCATAATAGGTTGATTGGACTGATAGCATCTTTGAAAGAATAAAAGGAGCTGGAATTGTGGGAGATGTTTTGTAAAGTTTGTGCGAGTATGTTTTGACAAGCTGAACATCTTTAAGAATAACTAAAAAAAAAAAACAATGGTTGCATGATATGTTATATCAAGTAATTATGAACAAAGTTTAATCATCATGGACTCAGTCTGTTGTCCTGGGAAATATGCCTGTTGCCTACGAGAAACAGTAATCTCGTTTGTTTCTCCATTGACCAGTGTCCTAGAGTTCGGAATTAACAGAATAGCCTCAAGTTTTATGTTCTTGTTCTTAAGAGAGACGCTCGATGAATCGTCCTTGGAAGACGGGGAGACTGGACTTCACTTGGAGAACAAAATTTGAGCATAAATTGGATCAAAGAAAATGCTATTTTGAATCTTTGGATGATTGGCTTTGTAACTGGGAAAAATGACCCAGTTCCATCCTTCAACTATTTATACTGTGATATACCATAATCGTTTCGAGCTCCGAAATTTGCAAACACTCGACTCCGCCTTTTTACTAATTTCATGTCAACTGCTGCTGACCGTAGTCACTGAGCATTGTGTAAATACTGATGCATAAAAAAATTGAAAGAAAGTCCATGGTGGCTTCAAATACGCAAGAATTACATTGTATGTTTTTGTTTTTGCTTCTTGTCTGGTGGATTGAATCACCAATCTGGTGGGGTGCTTCTGGTCTGGTGGGGCGTCTCGTCTGTAGAATAACTCATGACTTAAATAATAATAACTAAATGATTCGTCCTGGGGCATTTGCGCTGCATAGGGTAGGAATAGATGTTTTGTGGGAATTTATTTAACCTACATACCCCTCTTCCCTGTTGTCCCACGCCATTTATTATGATAACCAAAATTCTGAGGTAAAAGGTTGGAATATCCCCGGGATGAAATTAGTAAAATTACTGCCCCATCCGTGTTATCAAGAACTTCAATCGTTTTTGCACATTCAGGACCTGTTGGATTTCGCACTGTCAGATCGCAGCTGTGTCTTACCTTATTTTTTAACAGATTAAGAACTTCGCTCGTTCACTGGTATTATTCCAAAGATGTTTGAATATTGATGCAAGTCCAGTTTCTAAAACCGATTGTCTACTAAGCTTCAAATTTTGGTGTTCTTTTTTAAGGTTTTTGAATTATTGTAACCCCTTGTTAAAATGTATAGAAATATTTTTGCAATTACGAGTTTTTCGCCCTTTAAGCAATTTAATGGAAACTTCTCCATGCATGAAAATCTCCAGTTTTTTCACATAAATGTGACAACGTCATTGCAATACTGACGTATTTAAAAATGACGTCACTCAAAATAGTTTCTCTCTTCTAAAATTCAGAAAAACGTTAGAAAAACGTCACTACCGAATTTCTTTTCTTATAAGTATACTAGCTGTTGGGGTGGCGCTTCGCGGCACCCCAACACCTAGTTGGTGGGGGCGCTTCGCAAGCCACACCCCCCCCCAAGCCCCCCCGCGCGCGCAAGTCGTTACGCGCCATATTAGTTACGCGCAATTGTAGTTGTGTCCCTGTGTCCCACCTGAGAATATAGATATATATATATATATATATATATATATATATATATATATATATATATATATATATATATATATATATTTAACTACGTAAAACCTGCGAATGTACAACATTCTTGGCTGTCCCATTGTCTGTGCATATAAATAGATTGTCAGGTTTACCGACTCTTGAACATGCAACATATATAAGATCTATACCTCATTATTCTAATGATTGCCCTTGAGCTTTGTTGATGCTGATTACTAATCGAACATTCCCTGTGTCCCTGTCGTCATTTATATATCCCCCTGTCCCCCTGGCGTCCCCGTTGTTGTTGTTTCCCTGTGTCCCGGTCGTCATTTGTGTCCCGGTGTCCCAGTCTGTAATTTCTCTTTGAGTGTCGCGGTCGTCATTTATATTCCCTGTGTCGCGGTGTCCCGGTCGTCATTTTTGTCCCGGTCGTCATTTGTGTTCCGGTGTCCCGGTCTGTAATTTCTCTTTGAGTGTCCTGGTCGTCATTTATATTCCCTGTGTCCCGGTCGTCATTTGTGTCCCGGTGCTTTGTTGATGGTGATTGCTAATCGAACATTCCTTGTGTCCCGGTCGCTTTCTCTTTGAGTGTCCCGGTCGTCATTTATATTCCCTATGTCCCGGTGTCACGGTCGTCATTTGTGTCCCGATGTCCCGGTGTGTAATTTCGTCAATCAACAAACATGACGTCAGTCGACACACAAACATGACGTCACTCGACACACAGATAACTTATTTATATATATATAGATAGATGTTCCGGTGTCCCGGTCGTCATTTGTGTCCCGATGTCCCAGTGTGTAATTTCGTCAATCAACAAACATGACGTCAGTCAATACACAAACATGACGTCACTCGACACACACACACAGACAACTTATTTATATATATACTAGCTGTTGGGGTGGCGCTTCGCGCCCCAACCCCCAAGCCCACCCGCACGCGTAAGTCGTTACGCGCCATATTAGTTACGCGCCATTGTAGTTGTGTCCCTATGTCCCACCTGTGAATATAGATATATATATATATATATATATATATATATATATATATATATATATATATATATAATATATATATATATATATATATATATATATAATATATATATATATATATATATATATATATATATATATATATATATATATATATATATATATATATATATATATATATATATATATATATATTATATATATATATATATATATATATATATATTATATATATATATATATATATATATATATATATATATATATATATATATATATATATATATATATATATATATATATATATATATATATATATATATATATATATATATATATATATATATATATATATATATATATATATATATATATATATATATATATATGTTTTTAACTACGTAAAACTTGCGAATATACAACATTCTTTGCTGTCCCATTGTCTGTGCATATAAATAGATTTTCAGGTTTACCGACTCTTGAACATGCAACATATAATGGTCCATGGGAAAACAATCCGTATTCAGATCTATACCTCATGATTCTAATGATTGCCCTTGAGCTTTGTTGATGGTGATTGCTAATCGACCATTCCCTGAGTCGCCATCGTCATTTATATATCCCCCTGTGCACCCCGGCGTCCCCTTTGTAGTTATGTCCCTGTGTCCCGGTCGTCATTTATATTCCCTGTGTCCCGGTCGTCATTTGTGTCCCGGTGTTCCAGTCTGTGATTTCTCTTTGAGTGTCCCGGGCGTCATTTATATTCCTTGTGTCCCGGTGTCCCGGTCGTCATTTATATCCCCCTATGCCCCCCGGCGTCCCCATTGTAGTTGTGTCCCTGTGTCCCGGTCGTCATTTATATTCCCTGTGTCCCGGTCGTCATTTGTATCCCGGTGTCCCGGTCTGTTTTTTTAGTTTTTTTTTTTACTTATGTCCTGGTCGTCATTTATACTCCCTGTGTCCCGGTCGTCATTTGTGTCTCGGTGCTTTTGTATTAGTGTGAAATAATTCAGACGTCATATGCGGACAAACACGACGTCACTCGACAGACAGACAGACAGACATAACCCACAAACAACTTATTTTTATATATATTTATTCATATTTTTTTAGTTTTCTTTTTCTCTTTTATTTTTCAGTTTTTTCCTTTTTTTTAGTTTTTTTCTTTTTTAGTTTTTAGTTTTTTTTAGTTTTTTACCTTTTTTTAGTTTTTTTTAGTTTTTTTAGTTTTTTAGCTTTTTTAGTTTTTTTATTAGTTTTTATTTTTTTTTGTAGTTTTTGCCTTTTTTTTATTTTTTTCAGTTTTTTTTAGTTATTAGATTTTTACCTTTTTTTTAGTTTTTTTAGTTTTTTAGCTTTTTTAGTTTTTTTCTTCTTTTGTATTAGTGTGAAATAATTCAGACGTCATATGCGGACAAACATGACGTCACCTGATCCATCCACAGATCCACACACAGACAACTTATTTTTATATATATAAGATATAGATATATAGATAGATTATGACGATTATGTACCTACGATTATGGCGTCATTCTTCAATCTTTAACATGAAAATGCAGTTTTTTCGTAAAAAAATGATTGTATTTAAAAATTGTTTTTGTTAATTACAAAAGGCTTTAAAATATAGCAATTTTCATTAAAATGAGCCATTAAACAGCTCTATTATGTTCCAACGCCCCGCTAGCTGTGGAGAAAAAAAAACAAAAAAACAAAGCTCCTGTCGATGCGGAATATCGTAGTTCAAGCAACTTTTCTTGTTTTTCAAGCCTCGATCTTCCCTGACTGTCTCATCTGTTTAAAGCAGCCTAACGTAAAGGATTATGTTGTCTGTACCTAGACTTGATTTTTAGCTGTATATTTTGTACATCCAGTATCCTGAATGTGTAACATCCTTCCCTAAATTGACCAGTTTATAACCACAGCCAACGATTTTATCAGAAGCTATATTTCCTCTATAAGGGGGTATACTCAGGGTTGCCACCCGGTTAAAAATATTCACTAGATTCTTGAAAAAAATCACTAAATCAACCCATAAGTCACTAGATTATTGACTAGAAATCACTAGAATTAGAATACTCTTTATCATTATAATTAATAGTTGTTTTGTTTCTTTACCATGTTCTATACAGGTGCCCCTACAGGAAGGGGGCAAAGTTACCCCCTAGATGTGGAAAAATACCTTTAGATTAACGTTTTGTTTGGTCTCAAGCGAAAATGATCCTTAAAATTTTGAAAAAATTGTTTCTGCATTATCCTAGCCTTCACAAATTTCAATATGCATCGGTCTTATTGCTTCTTTAATAAAAGGAGGTTCTTGTTAGTTATAGGGAACACACCCAAGAAGTAAAGCTATGTTAATCCTAATGAAATATGCCAAAATATGATGAAAAAATAATACTTTAGTTTATATAATAATATAATTTGGGCTATATATTTGCACATTAAGGGGGTGTGGGGTTGAAGTAACCTAATTTAACCTATCCTATCGAATCGTATAGTTTTGGAACATTCCATCTATGCTTAACAAAATGGCTATCTCAAACTTTTTATCGAACTATTTTTTGGGGAAAGGGATATGGGAGGGGGTTAGCAGTCGTCCAATATTTTTGGTCAAACAAAAGTGACACCAGAAATTTTAATTTCTGTTCAAATGAGCCCTCTCCCGATGTTCTAGGACCGCTAGTTTGGTACGATCGCCCCTGAAAAAAACAACAACAAATTAATACGCATCCGTGATTTTTCCTCTGGCAAATAATACAAAATTCAACGCTTTTGCAGATAGGAGCTTGGAACCTCTACAGTAGGATTATCTGGTACGCCGATTCTAATGGTTTGATTTTACTTAAAATTATTTGACACTTAGCGGGTATTTCCTCCCTCTTTCGAACGTCAGGCAATTTTTTGTAGTTTCTTAGCCTCTTATGGGTAAAACGAAGCTTAATAACCACACACTGAATGAATCCGTATGAACACTTAATGAATCTTGTATATTTGGAATCAACATAATAAGCTGATCAATCAATCAATAAATCAATTAATGCTAAAAGAAAAACAATTACAAAACGTAAAGTCACTACTATGCCCAAGAAGCTTTGCTTGTAATGGGCCAACAAAAATAAAACACTTGTATAAAGTACAGACAATAGAAAAGCACATAAATTTAACACTTAACTGAAATGAATTTAAATGAAGAGAAGAGATAAAAAAAATCACGATAAAATCCAAAAAGATTTTAAAATCTGAAAATATATTAAATGAAGAGAAGAGACATGTAAGTTAGGATAGAAAAAAAAATGAACTGGAAACACCCGACGAGAAATTGCCTTTGCAGAGAGAAATAGAGGGACATCAGGAGAGATGGGGTTCCATAGTAGAACCGATTGATAAACAGGAGACTGAGCTGCTGTTGATGATCGTTTGGGTAAAATAAATCTGCTAGAAGAATTACGAAAAGAAAAAGAGTACCTACATGAGTCTGTCCGTAAGAAAAACTGCTGGAGGGGCGGTGGATTTGTACCTAGAAAAGCAGAATGCGCTAAATAAAAGTAAGTTTTACCCAAAAAACGATCCAGCGGAGCTATTGCAGTATCGCTATAAAGATCAGAGGAAGGGTAAAATCGAGGTAGAAGAAAAATAACCTTAACTGCCGTATTTTGGGATCTTTGAAGTGAGAAGAGAAGAGATTTGTCAGTACTACCCCAGACAGAACAGCAATAAGAAAGGTAAAGAAAAATAAAAGCATAATAAAGAGAAAGTAGAACATCTGGGGGAAGAAGTGAGTTAACACGGTGCAACATTGAAGACTGGTGGAGGACAAGGGAGCGGGTGTGAGTTATATGGCGTTTAAAAGAAAGAAAACAGGCAAGATACACACCAAGAAATTTCACCATAGTAGCTTGTGGTATGACATCGTTCCCATAAGTCAATCTGATTCATTTGATATCAATCTGACCGATTGATATCAAATTTCATTTCTAGAGTTTCGGTTACTACTGGGCCTTGTAGCTTCATTCTTACAGTTCGTTACTGCAAACTGTTTAATATGTTACCACGTAAAGCCAAAAACTCAAATACGATGTTATTAGCGCTTATTAGGCGTTTCAGTTACAAATAAGAAAATTTGTAGAATTATTGGATTTTTGGGAATTAAATTATTGGAAATTAGAACCATTACACAATTCCCAGAGTAGACAACCCCCCCTTACTCCCAAACTGACTTCAATTATCAAACTAGAATCGAATTAATTAGTTATATTACAAATCCTATTATAAATCATGAAATCCTATTTTCTTTTTAAATGATTTCTTTTGTCATTTATAAATTTATATTTAATGCATACTTATCTTCTTATTTTACAATAACTCCATTTCTGTTCTATTTGCACATATAGAGGGTGTATTCATTTTCATCATTCACTCCACTTTCAAAGGATTTAACAGAAGAAAATCTAATTTAGAACTGATAGACTATAGAAAAAAAACATATATATGAAGACAACAATTTGATCTGAGTAATTGTCGTAAAATAGGAAGTATAGAAGATTTTGCAATTTTGCTATTACCTATGTTCGCCTATTTTCGTGATGATAACGCTCTGGGGTTATATCTATTGACATATGGAGGGAAATAGGAAGTTTCAAAGGCATTATATTTACATAAATGCTAACCTCGAACATATTAGGAAGTGTAGTGAATCACTATTTTGCGTTTTTATGGCACTTGGGATTTACCAAGTGACATATAGCGATCGCAAATTCTGTCGGTCTGTCTGTCGTTCCTGGTTTGCTATTTTAGGCGCTTCCAGATAAGCTAGGACGACGAGGTGTTGACAGGCGTATTAGGGACCAGACCAGATTGAATTAGAAATAGTAGTTTTCCCGATTCGATTACCTGGGGGAAGTGGGGGGACGGTAAATTTGGAAAATTAGGAAAAATGAGGTATTTTTAACTTACGAACGGGTGATCGGATCTTATTGAAATTTGATATTTAGAAGGATATCATGTCTCAGAATTCTCATTTAAAATCCCGACCGGATCCGATGACATTGGGGGGAGTTGGAGGGGAAACCTAAAATTTTGGAAAACGCTTAGAGTGGAAGGATCGGGATGAAACTTGGTGGGGAAAATAAGCACAAGTCCTAGATACGTGATTGATATAACCCGAACGGATCCACTCTCTTTGGGTTAGTTGGGGGGAGGGTTAATTCTGAAAAATCAGAAAAAATTAGGTATTTTTAACTTACGAAGGAGTGATCGGATCTTAATGACATTTCATATTTAGAAGGACCTCGTAACTCGGATATCTTATTTTAAGTCCCGACCAGATCCAGTGTCATTGGGGGGAGTTGGGGGGGGGGGGGGTCAGAAAACTTGGAAGGCGTAGAGTAGAGAGATCGGGATGAAACTTGGTGGGAAGAATAAGCACAAGTTCAAGGTACGTGACTGACATAACCGGTGATTGACATAATTGGAACGGATCTGCTTTCTTTGGGGGAGTTGGGGGGTGTTACTTCGGAAAAATTAGGAAAATTGAGGTATTTTTAACTTAAGAACGGGTCACCGGATCTTAATGAAATTGATATTTAGAAGGAACTCATGTCTCAGAGCTCTTATCTTAAATCCCGACCAGATCTGGTTACATTGGGGGGAGTTGGAGGGGGGAACCTGCAATCTTGGAAAACGCTTAGAGTGGAGAGATCGGGATGAAACTTGGTGGGTAGATTAAGCAAATGTCTTATATACGTGATTGAAGTAAACGGATTGGATCCGCTCACTTTGGGGGAGTTAGGGGGGTCCAGTGCTTTGGCGAGTTAGATGCTTCTGGACGTGCTAGGACGATGACAATTGGTAGGCATGTCAGGGATCTACACAAATCGATTTGATAAAGTCGTTTTCCCCGATTCGACCATCTGGGGGGCTGAAGGGAGAGGAAAAAATTAGAAAAAGGGAGGTATTTTTAACTTAAAAGTGGGTGATCAGATCTTAACGAATTTTGATATTTAGAAGGGCCTCGTGTCTCAGAGCTCTTGTTTTAAATCCCGACCGGCATTAAGCCTCTGGTTTTCCTGTTAAACCAATTTATTGATTTTTAGGATTTTGCTAGACCTCATGCCATATAAGCTCTTGGCTCTTCCGACCTCGTCACAAGTGCCATATGAGCTCTTAGCTCTTGTTTTTTATTAATTTGCTTCTTCTTTATTTTTATGATTTATTTTATGATTTATGATCTTTTATGATTTGATTGAATCATGAATCTACGCGCTATATCGTGAAAAATCACTAGATTTAGGAAAAATCACTAGTTTTTGAACAAAAATCATTACTGGGCATACTTAATATAAAATGTTTAAAGTAAGAAACGTAAACTACCCGGTCATAAAAAGACTAGTTTTTCCATATTTGAGTTTCTCTTTCTATTGGTTGATGAGGCTATCGCTCTTGAAAAGAGTAAAAAAAGATTTGAACATGTGTGTCTGGTGGCTTTTGGTTATGCAATGGATTGAGCAATCGAAAAACCACGTGGGATAGCGCAATATTCAGTCTCATGTTTACATGAAAAGCAGGGACATATCTACAGCATTTCTATTGTGGGGTGGGGGCAAGAGGGGTCCACACACGGATAGTCAAGGGACATCGGCTATGTAACATTTTTTCTCCAAATTATTGGGGGGACCGTATCCCCCAAGGACGCCCCTGATGAAAGGTATGATCTGTATTGTTTTATATTGTATAATGCCATGTAATCATAAATTTCCCTTGAAATGAGAAGATCGGGTTTGCTTACCTTTTTTTACTTTTTTTCCTGGGCAACTGAAAAACAAAACAATATAGCCCGATGCAGACAACCACCACATATAATTAAATTATATAGCACAAAAGCCAACACAGAGCCATTAGTTGTAAAAAAAAGTTGAATTGACATTTTTAGAAGACATTTTGTCTTAATCTGATGATAATGTAAGCAGTTTCTCGTGCTAAAAAATTCTAGTTGTTAAAAGTTGAGCCACATCCTAGCGTGAAAAAGAGTTTTGCCCTCGCCCATTAGAATGTCTCCATTTAAAGGAAATTACATTGGTGTATAGCTTTTATTTTTTGGACCCGTTTAGGTCTTCACCCCTGCATTTCCCTTTTTGTCTGTGCTGTCGGTGAAAAGGAATTTTTCTTCTTTGTTTCTCTTTAAATTTTGTATAGACTGTACATAATCACGAGAAATTATAAATTGCTGTAAAACGGATATAAAAAATAATTTAGTGCAAAGGAATAATGACAACCAATCCTTTTGAACATTAGAAGGGCTTTCCCCCTTAAGTCAGATCTAAAAATCGTAAATCTAAAGCTTCACTTCTGAATTTCCCCTTTTATCCGTGCTGTCGGTGAAAAGGAAGGTTTCTTCTCGGTTTCTCTTTAAATTTTGTATAGATTGTACATAATCGTGAGGAATTATAAATTGCTGTAAAATGGATATAAAAAAGTAATTTAGTGCAAAGGAATAATGACAACCAACCCTTTTGAACATTAGAAGGGTTTTCCACCTTAGTTCAAGTCTAAAAAATTATAAGTCTGAAGCTAATTTGTAAGTTTGAAAACACTTGCTATTAGTCCCGTCTAAAATGTTGGACATTAGGATAAATGAATCGTGGAGTCGATCTCCTAAAGAGCATTTGTTTTAATGTGTTTTAGGTTTCAATTCGTTGTTTTCAATTCTTCAACTAATTCATTTACTCGTTGTATTTACCAAATTTTTCTATACGATTTTTGCGGTTACATCGTATATATATATATATATATATATATATATATATATATATATATATATATATATATATATATATATATATATATATATATATTTATATATTTATATATATATATATATATTTATATATATATATATATATATATATATATATATATATATATATATATATATATATATATATATATATATATATATATATATATATATATATATATATATATATATATATATAAATATATATATATATATATATCCCGGCCTAGCTGCCCTTCTTTTTTCGTTCTGCTCGTGGAAAATAGTCTGTATGTCTATTTTTTTTCTTCCACAAATGGAATTTTTACTCAATGGGAATATATTCTTAATTAAAAAAGATCAAGACTAGGCTCAAGCACCTGACACCAAAAACCAATTTCAATCCTTTTTGCCTTGACTTCACCGTTTCACCATAAGTTTAGGTAATTTTATTGAAAAATAAAAAAGAAGATATACCTAAAACGGCAATAACAACTAAACTATTAATTAATTATTTGAAAGTGTAATTTTCCTTTCAATCTGTTCAGAACTAATTTTCTCGTTGATGTTGTGGTTTCTTATTTCGCAATAGCACATTTGGGCGCTAGTCAAGGTCTTAGAAAGCTTTACTTGTTGATCAACTGGATCAATCTAGTTTTCTTTATCTTCCCTCTTTTGAATTATGGGAATACAATTTTAAATCTGAAATGGTGTGATCAAATCTGTCACTAGCTGTTATGTTAGTGAGGGGGGGGGGCAGTGGATTTTACCTACTGGCTGGTCATTTTTACCGACTGGCTGAAAAAATCGTGGGGGGGGGCCTACATCACGTACCTAACTCCCCTGTCTCTGACGCAAAGACTTCCACGCCGGGCGAGGAAGACAATTTGCACAACTTCGTAAGTAGTTTGGAAACTGTTTTTGCGAAATTAAACTTTTGGATCAAACCAGCAAAAAAGGGAACAAGAACGATGGAAAGTCTTAGCAAGTGGGCAAATGAAGACGGTTGTGGTTTTATTGGTATTTTGGCAAAGATCTTCTATCCCGTCATCGGTGTCGAAACCAGTATTAGCATAAATGTTTAAAAATAGAGGATAAGAAACACGGAAAACTTTAAAAACAAAAGATGCCAGGAAGAAAAGCCCGTTGAAAAAACATTGACATAAAAGAAACAAAAACAGTCGTAGATGAAGAGAAAAAAAGAAGAATGGTCTTTAACCTGCACTTGCCTTGTGAGAGAGTTTCTCTTTTATTTTCATTCTTTGAGCGTTTTAGTTTTTCATATGCCGGCTTCATTAATTATGCGTTTTCCCTCTATCACGGTTTGATTCCTTTTTTTCACGTTTGGTGTATATTCTGTTGTTTTTGTTTTTTTTATCAAATCTTGTTTGTGATTTTGTTGGCTCATTTCTTTTTTTCTATATTTTTATTCCTTTTTGAACGGAATATGATCGTGATAGTGTCCGCCGAAATATCAGCGTTTTTTCTGATTTGTTTGATAGCTGAAAACTTTCATTGTTCTTTTTCCTTTTTGTTGTTATAGGTTAGTATGACTAGGCAGTAGTCTGTGGTCTAAGAACTTTTTGAATTGGGAGTTTTTGCTTCGGGGTCTGGTATATTTCCTCAGTAAAATTCTCCCAACCCCTGATGAAAATCTCCCTGACCCCCCATAGGAATTCCCTTCCAACATGAAAAAATAATCCGTTGAAAATTCCCCCTGGAAAATTCTCTCCAAATGTAAAATTGATAAGCCAAGGGGAAATTAAGACAAATAATAAGAACGAAGGGAAGGCCATAATTTTACGTTAGCTATTATGAAGGAGGGGTGGTGGGTCATTGTGTAGGCAGAGAGGGATTTGTCTCCGGTAATAACCTCTCATCTTTCGTGATTTAGACCAAGCCTGAATAAGCGTCATACTGGGTGATACCCCGTAATTTGAGTCGGTTGAAAGCAAAAAATAAAATATTTAAATAGTAATGTCACCCAAATCAGTTGGTAAAAAGGACCAGTCATTGAGTGAAATTCATTGCTGCCACTTCCTAACATAATGACTAGTGACGCCTCTGATCGGTACCAGAGCAAGTCCGCGGAAAGTTATTATTTGTACTTTTTATTCCCAGCCTTTTATCTCCGTGCACTTCCATCACAGGACAACCAACCTACAGTTGCGATTAATTTCATATTTCCAAATTATTTTCTTCAACCTTTATTTTCCTCTGCTATGATAACTCAACCCCCCCCCCAAAAAAAAAACAAACAAAAAAACACACACACACACAAAGAATAAGCAAAATAAACAAAATGTAAAAATAAACAATATAGAATATTTTACACCACAAATTGTGTCTATTTTTTCAAATATATGGAGAATATTCCAAAAGTCCTTCTTTTCTTCACTATTTTATTTGTCATGCTCGCTCTATTGCTGCTCAGTTTCACATGCTGGGGTTGGGAGAACGTGCCTAACACCTTTTGCTCCATGTCTTTTTAACCTGCAAACCCAAAGACAAAATACACAAGTCACTCCGGCTCTGCTTGTAATAGAAGTAAACTCCTGACACGCATAACAAGAAAAAACGAAATTATTCTTAATAGACTATGTTTTTTTTTTCTGTCGTATCCTCTTAATCTGCAGAAAGAAGGAAAACACTACAAATACTGACAGAAAGAAGTCTTTCCAAAATACATATTACGTTTAAAAAAATTTCACCGCGTGCGCTTATGTCTGTTTTGATTAGCAACGACGTAAAACAATGTAATCTTTGAATTTTATAATGGATCGATGATTTTTCAAAAACATGACCAATCTATTGCCGTCGTACCTGTAATTGCCCCTGTTTTCAGCTCATTCTCGCTTAAAATTGCGACAGTTTTGACTCGGTAAATACAGTTTAAAATAGGCATTTAACCCTTTTGCAGACATAATTGCTTTTGAAAAACAGGCTTCTACTACCAAGAGCGCCGCTAGGACTTTTTGAGGGGAAGTGCAAGCACTACTAGAATTTTTTTTTAACCGAGATTTAAATGTTAGCAGGCCTATGTCTCATTTTTCACCTTCTGATACCTTTTTTAGCTTTTCTTGTTCCCCAGTCCCTGGGCCCCTCCCTGGTGGTGCACATGCCTACTACACGATTAAAATCCGATTGGTAAATATTAATTTATTAAACGTTTATTTTTCCTGTATGGACCTACACAGAATACTAATCCTTGAGAGGGTTAGTTTCATCTGTCTACAATGGATTGTTTTTGCCTCGTTTGATTTATACAAGTCCATCTGTTTCGGAGAAATGTCCTTGACATACCTTTTACCGGCTGCTTACCAGTGGGCTAGTTGTGTGCGTCTTTGGTGAGGGGTGGTGGTGCTTGACTTCTGAGCTATCTGTACCTGTCTCGATTAAGCTTTATCTATTCGATTGTGGACCTTGGAATCAAGGACATATGCACTAGGTTGTTGTGTGGAAACCCGAGGTTTGGATTTAAAGCAGGGTACCCACTTGGGGGTGGGGTCTATCGAAGGCATAAATTCATGTGTCCCTACAACGGCACTGGATGAAATCCCCAATTAAACGCAAATATGGATATGAGTTGCCTGAACGCACCTTTATGCAAAATGAATTATTTATTTTCAGGCACATTTGACTTTTACAACATTTCTTTGCATAAATGCAATTCAAATTGTTTTACATAGCGGTTTACAGTTTAATGCCTTAAAGGGATTCTTTGTATACTTTTTGGGTTATGCCTTCAGTTATTAAGCGTTTTGACTGGATCGCTTGACGTCATGCCCGAAGAAAGCTCAACCCGCAACTATGGAAAAATTGTGAGATTACGCGGAATCTATAGCACACCAGTTCGTTAGGTGCTTATTGATTGAATAGTAATCCAGAGTTTCTGGGCTCGTGTGCACCTCCTGTGTGTTTCATCTTTTTGCAGTGCATACAAAACTGCCTCTAAATTTTTGTGATTTGATGTTTAGGGTTTCATTGTGCCGTGTGTGATGTTGGATTTTATGATTTGTGCTGGATTTGTGACTGAGGGTCTTATGAGAGATGGTCTGAAACGAGGACTCTCGATGGAAGATCTGTTGGATAATGAAAGAGGATCTTTAGGAGTTGCACAAAGGAAAAGACTGAAGTTGCGCTTTGAAGAGAAGGAAAGTGACTCGGTGAGGAGGTTATATAGGGAAAAGAAATTGTTCTTCAGATAAAATATTATGTTTATAGAGTTTCTCGCATAAATTTTGTCATTTGTGGTTGTGATACTCACTGCGTACTTAATGTGAAAAACTCTTCGTACAGGTCTTGTCTAGGTTATTGGTTTCAGTTATTCGTTGTTTTTAATATTGGCTATAAATGATTGAGAATATGCCATCTAGCCACAAATCATTGATACTTACCATAATCGAAGTCTAATAGCTATTCTGTGATCTAGCCCCCTATGGTTATTTTTTTCGGGGAAGAAGTGGAAAAGCGAATGTTGAAACAAAAGTCCAACTCTGTGAAATTGAATTTTACAGTTTCTTTCAAAAGTTGGCCTTCGTTTAAAACGCTATAAGCTTTCAAAGATCGAAATATTTTGTTCTGAGCAGAAGGAGTTAGGTTAAACGTAAACCTACCTTTGCGTGTGTGAACAAAAAAAATAAAAAAATCCATTATTAAGCCTGAAAATTTAGATAGCCTTGTAGAATAGGAAAAGACACTTATCGGTTGTATAATAAACACATTGGTGTTTATTGCTAAACAGAGATGCGTTGGCTTAAAATACCTTAAAAAAAGGCACTATTAACGAAAATACATTTAAAAGATATTTTCAAAATCTTCACCAAAATTGACGTATCTGAAGAATATATCTTTACTAATTTCTGATTTATAGGTTCGCGTTTCCTTAAAATGGACTGTTTTATTACCGCAGGAGCGCACAATGGTACTTCCTTGTTATCTAGTACCCACTCAAGAATTGAAGTTAGGTTAATCATAATGAAATGTACCAAAATATGATGAAAATATACTAGTTTAGTAACAAAATTATGGAAACTATAACAAAGAATAATGGAAGGGTGGTCGCCCAGACCTTATATTGAATACGTGACCTAAACTAACCTAACTAAAATACCAGCCAATTATTTAATTAAAATATAGCTACTGTGTTGTTTCCCACCGAGCTGAAGCTAATTGTTCGCTATATAGATCGTGAAAACCGGTTACTGTCTCATATTCGCGATACAAATTCTTGAGTATGTACTAGCCAACTAGGAAGTACCAGTATAGTCCCTATCAATAGGAGGAGGGTGTTGAAATGTTGCAATAGACTCTTGACCTTCGAAAAGTAGTTTTGAGGCTTAATGTAGGATATTTCATCGAATTTTTTTCAAGCATATATTTTTATTGAACTTCAGGCGAGGGGAAGTAATTTGGGCCGACCGAGCTGGTGTCTTTCATTCCTCTGTACACGTAATCTTATGATTTTATTTTTATTATTGTTTGAACTGTACGGTAACTTGACTACCTTCCCATGCCAAGGACTGGGGGAGGGTCCCTGATTCATTCTAAGGGTTCTGGAGGATCCCCAGCTCCCTCGTTTTTGTGTGACTCTTGGCATCTATATTCACCTCATTCTTGCTCGGAAAACTTGTACAAAATAAGGGAAAACAAAATCTTCAATGCATTCTTTCTGGAAACGAAAATGATTCTATTATTGTCATTTCACTCTGGGCTATTTTGGTTAACTACTTCCGATTTAAATATTTTTTTAATTTTACACATATAATTTGTTACTCATTAAAATTGGGAGATATGATCATTTGATAGTCAGATATGAGCTCAACTTCCACATTTATCAGATAGGCTATCGCGTATTTGATCAGCCTGAAGGGTGTTGACAATTAGTAATTAATAACCACCCTTTTCAGTGACCTAGTTTTCTTAGTTGAAAATTGTAGGCTTTAATCCTTTGAATGTAAAATAGGCTAAAAATAGGATAAAAATTTATCGTAAAAATAGGATAAAAATTTATCGAAGTATTACTTCGATAAAGGAAATCTCAATTTCTTTAGGTTTAAAATAATTCTTCTTCTTTCTTTCTGTGAAAAGGCACGTTCGCAAAATCGTCACTGGAAGGCGGTAGATAAAGAATGGGAAGTATGAGGAATCTGTGGAAATCAACAACAGTGGGACACGGGCCAGAAAGCGTATTGTTGGGTGCTGCTAGTAAGATAAATATATCCCTTTTAATGTATTTCAAGCTCCAGTATCGCTCCAATTATACAGTTATAATTTTAAGACATTTCGTTTTGGGATCAGAGTTTTTGTTGGCCTTTTTAAAGAGTCAGTTTGCGCACCTTCACATGTTCATTAAACTATGCTGAGATTTTATGACAACGTTTAGAGCTGGGGGCCTTAGGGTCCACCCTATATGAATAAGGACAGTCTCGAGTGTCTTTACCTACGGTTTGCCTTAATCCATAAAAACTAATCAATAATCCACTCCTAACTTATCAATATTCGGGGAATAGCCCTTTTTTCTAAGCGTTAACCCAAAATCGCTCGCCTGCCTGCTATTATGACTTTCCATTTCAAGCCTTGTCGGCGAGTCACTTCTCAAGGTTGTATGGTGATTTACCAAACAGCGCAAATATGCCTCAAAAGTGCTAGACTCTTGGTGTCGTAACCATTGTCTATATTCACCGATCAACAAGATTTATTGACAAACACTTTCTTTCAATCCGTGATGGGTTCTTTCAGGATTATAAAAAAAAAAATTGGTAGAAACGGCGAGCAAAATTGATATTGAAAGCGAGCAAAAATAGTCGCTTCTCTGCTTATTCCTTATATAGGGTGAGATGACCAGTACTGGGACACTTCAATCATTCCGCCTATTCTGGGACAGAATCTTTGGTTGGATTGCAACATGTCCAATACTGGGACAAAAGACAACAGGTTTTTTGGAAGCAACCCAGAAAAATGTATGGATTGGGTGTCCAAGATTAAAGTCTTTTGTCCCAGTATTGGACATGTTGTAATCCAATCAAAGATTCTGTCCCAGAATAGGCAGAGTGATCAAAGTGTCCCAGTACTGGTTGTCTTACCCTACCTAAACTAGTGCAAACAAACCGACTGTGGATTTTACCTTTATTTTTACGCTTTGCCAGATTAGCGCTTCACTGAAAGGACAAAACAGTTGTATAGCAGAAAAATATAGAATTGAGATTTTTTAATAGTTTGAATTCACTTAATTGACTAAAATTATAAATTATTTTCATAACTTGAAGCTCCCCTTGACAGAAACAACTAAATTTTTGGAGTTTAAATATGGCTCACTAGTACTTTATGTCAACTAATGCTAAAATGGGTTTCTTTAGTTTAAAATTTTAGGTACTGTCTATTATATAAAACACACTCGAGAAGTGAAGTTTGGTTAATGCTAGTGAAAACAACAAAATATGATGAAAATAGAATACTTTATTAGCAAAACTGTGAAAACTATAACGTGGAAATATGCTCCCAGAACGCAGTGTTACACTTCCAAAAATGTTGCTTTTCGTAGGAGTACCAAGTCATGGTGTGTCCATTAATGCACTGTTCTGTTTTGGACAAAAACCCCTTATCCTGGGAAAATACAATTGCCTGTTCTTCGGTCCTTGGCAAACCCCGAATCTTAATTTGAACACCCGTGGAGAGACACTATTTTCTATCACTAGTCATAGCAAACTAAACGGTGTCCTCAAGAATCGCTTAGTTAATAATGAACTAAAATGAACCAGGTGAAGAATCGGGTTAATAATGAATTTTTCTTTGTCTTTGAGACGGTCAGCGTACGCCAAAGTTCCAAATTTAATAATTCACAGATAACCTTGACAATTTTGCTAATAAAATACTCTATTTTCATCAGATTTTATTGTCACCAAACTTCGCTTCTCGAGTGTGTTTTATATAAGACAAGTACCAAATTTTACGTAACTACCCGTCAAGTTACGACAGGCGAGACCAACAAGTTGCCCTATAATTCTCTCAAGTTATATTTGAATAATGCTTAGCGACTTTTCAATTATTGAAACAATATTCGGTCACTCTTTTTATGTTTTAAGATAATTTTAGTTGGGCACTGGGCTGAGGAGAAATAATTTTTGTTCGTTTTAAGTTTCAATTTAGCTCTTTACTTCCATCAGAAAAAAATCTTTTGGTTTATCGCGAGTTTGAATACTCTAGAAGCCTGAGAAAAAATTCTATCTAACTTGTGGCACAAAAAAATAAACGTGGTAGGAGTGGAAGGTGTTTTATATGGTTTTTAATGTATTGGCATCCATTAGCTGTCTTGATAATTTTCACTTATCTGAATTTTGCCCATATTTCAGTCGACTTTGTTCGTTTGTGGCAGAGAATGGCAAAAATCTTTTTGTAGTCCCATGCCCTCTTATTGCTTAAAAGGGCTCCAAAACCTTAGTTTTCTGTTTAAAATTGTTGTCTCCTGAAATTCTACAGCCATTGGTTCAGGACGATCAAATCTGATTTGAAATTGAAAAAGATTGTAGAAAAACTAGAGATTTCTGGAGGGGAATGAAAAAGAAGAAAAAAATATACACATTTTTCAGTAATTTCGAGTCGATTGCCTGTCTTGCTAACTTCCGCTCGTTATCGTTTTAGTCCTTTTTGGGTAAAGTTTTTCCACCCTGGCACAAACGTTCATTCATTGCGGCTGATCTCTTATGACTTGTAAATGTATAAGAACTTAAAAAAATGTTTTCTAACGAGCCCCATTGTGACATTCTACGAACATTACGTTGGCGATTTTCCTTGGTGATTACTCTAAATTTGGTGATATCCTGATTAAATTATTATGTATTTTCTACACTGCACGAAGCTCTATCACTTGATGCACAATATCAGGAAAACTTGCACAAAAAGCACTACTATAATTTCGGGAAAAGAAGAGGAAAAAGCTCTTGTCCCCTGTACGTACTGTGTCTGCCTCTAATTTAAACAATGGGTTTTCTGACAAACCTGCTTTTGCATGTTGAAAAAGATGATAGAATCAAGTGAACGAAACTTGCTGGAATTAATTCAAATATTCCTGAAAATAGAATTTATACAAAGCACATATATGTTAGAATTAGATTTCAAATGAGTTCTCAATCAGATCTCTGCGACGTGGCAAAAATAAATTACCGCTGTTATTCTTGAATCAAATTTCGACGAAAAAATATTGATTAGGCAGTTTTTTTTCAAATAGCGTTTTTTAGTTTTCACTTAATAAGGGGGCTAGGAGAGAGTTTTCAGGAGTAGGGGTTGTAAACCTCTGGCTATGGGTTTTCAATAGCAGATTTTGCAGAATCACATGAGACAGATGAAAAAGCAGATATATATTAAAGTGATTAGTGATAAGGGGTATGTATTTTGACAGCTTGAAGTTAGGAAACAATTCTTTCTTCATAATATGTAGAATAATTGTAGCTAACCCATTTTGCATGCAGACCTGCTATACTTTACCCCCCTCCCCTAATGGGCAAATACATAGCCCAAATTATATAAGTCCAATGCATCTTGTCACCCGTACAAGACCATTGCAAACTAAGATAAAACCGGTTATCGCACATCTAAGAGAGCAAACTCCTCGAGTGTTTTTGGTATAATACGTAAGTACCACAAGTAGAATAGCCAAGTTTGCGAACCAAGATTAAAATTTTGGATGCTACATTGATAAGAGTGGTCAAGTATGGCTCTGAAGCATTGACGCTCCAAAAGATGGAGGAGGATTTGCTGATATTTCCGCGGAAATTGTTTACGCAGTGTTTTGGGTACCTGTCTGACTGACAGTATTTCAAACAGTAAGCTGTGTGGAAAATGTGGTTTAACCCAACTTTCTAGGGCTAAATTTTTTTTTCTCATTCACGACGCCAGGTACTAAATAGGTATCTGATATGCCCCTATTCAATTACCTCGTTTTGGATTTGCCAACGCAGGATAGGTGGCTAATAAGCTTATAGGAGCCCATGCTCGTTGGATCGCCATCTGGCTTTAGGGAAGGAATCACGCGTGTGCTTTTTCAGTGTTTATGTAGAAATGTACTCCCCTGTTTGTTGGTTAGTCGTCCATCATTTCAGAACGGAAATAAAAAATTATAGACTTTTTCAAAAAGAAACAATTGGTTGATAGCGGACCTTGGATAATTGATACAAACCCTAGTTGGAAGGGGAAGCAATTAAAATGCTTGAGGGGGCAAGGTTATGATGGAGCTTCAACAACGAGTGGCCAGTTTCAAGTTTGTGCTTCTGTATTCTGTGAGTTTTTTCCCTCAGGCAGTCTATGTTCACTGTGCAAGTCACTGCTTAAACTTAGCCCTGGATCATTTGTGCAACATAACTGTTGTAAGAAATTGTCTAGGAACTTTGAAAGAAGTAATTAATTTCTTCAAAATTTCACATAAACGCCTTGCAATTTTCAAACAAATTGTTCAAGCAAGTATTGTTATACTAAGATGACTTATACGAAATACCAAGATGACTTTTAAGATTGTTATACTAAGATGAGCTCCAAAACAAACATATAGGAACAATTACGCAACAGCGTCAGATGATCCTGAAATTTGTTACCTACTTTCTGTATTACCCTATTTATGGACTACTTTCTACTGTACATGCAAGTATCCTTATGATTCCTCTGTGATAAGGAGGAAGCCTCGCAAGACTCCTTGGATAAGGAATCAGTGATTTCCTAGTCACAGAAAGTTGCCGGTATCACTGCAACCCCTATTTCCTCAGCACTGTATTGCCTTCGACGAAAAAAAAAACAAAACAAAAAAAAACAAAGGATTTATCGGATACTTTGACTTATTTTTTGGTATCTTGACGCAGACAGCTGTAGGGGAAGCTTGTAAGCTGATTTAGCTCTGTGGGGGAGAATGTGAACACAGTTGGGAAACTTAGCACTAAATATTTTGTAGTGTGCTTAAAAGAATGTGATGATTTTCATCACTACATTAGTTTTTGAAGATTGGTGCAACAATTCCCGTCACTACGGCTATGTGCGAGCGTTCTTTTACTACCCTGAGAAGAGTGAAATATTCAGGACCAATAACACCCCCACTTTTCCCCTCCAATCAAATATTTTAGCTACTGTCCTGCTCTTGTGGGCCATGGCAAAAACTGCATTACGAGCATTTTTGCCTCATTTAGCGAAATAGGGTTCAATCTAGTAGCTCTTTTAGCCGAAACCTACAAAAAATAAATTCTTAGAGTGGCACCGCTGTACCTAGAAAGAACAGGAGATTTTTTAAAATTGGTGCTACTATTCCCGTCACTGCGGCTATGTGCAACCGTTCTTTGTCTCCCCTTAAAAAAGTGAAATCTTATGCTAAGAATGCCTCAGGTCAGGAATAGCTTAATAGATGTGTTCCAGTCAATGCAGAAGACGTTTTGGAGAAACTAGCCCACGACAAATGGCTTGATTTTATTTTATAATTGCACGTTTACAGTGTTGTCTCAATAAAGAATGTAGCTTATATTCTAAAAACTTTATTTTTCCTTTTTAACCAGTACTTCCATCCCTCAGTAAAAATATCTATCCCCTCTGAAATTTATCGCTTGGTACGCCCCTGTCCATGGTTCGCCCATTACTATGTGCCAGATATCGCTGCAACTTTGATAGTATAGTGGTAGTTCTCTTTAGTTATATTTTAATTTAACCGCTTGAAAAATTGACTGCTGTGTGATTGGAAGTATATGTAAACATGTTCGAAATCCAATATTTAAAAATCTAATCAACGTATCAGTAAGATTGGATTTCCCGGAAGAATTTATAGGTGAAAATAATTATATGAATTTCAAACACAATGGAATGAAACTCATTAATGCTTTTGGAATAATGTGTTTACCGGGTTCGATTTTTCTCGGAAGTGTAATATAAGAAGAGTAAATACCGTGATTGTAGTCGATGAAAATCTCACAAAATTAGATTTGCTATCGGTAGTACAAAAATTTATATGGATTTGATTTGTTTGACATAACAAAGGAACAACAAGGTTTGTTGTAGAAATAATGTTTTATTTATGGCTACATATTAAGTGATTTTCTGTTTACATTATCCTACAAAAGTATATAATAATTATTTTTAGACAGTCTGGATTTGTCGGACAACTCTTTTATGCCACATTGCTTAAAAAATAAAAGACGAAAAAATACCGTGAACTTCGTGTCAGTGACCGCATGGCAAATGAGACCACATAAGTTGTCACACGCGTTATAATCGCATCTGGAGATTTTTTGTGTCATTTTTATGCTAGAACTCGTGAGGTAGACTATACGCTGATAAATCGAAGTTATTAAAGGCGTCGTTCAGTGAAAGACCATCGTATTTGTGATATTAAGTTGTAATGGAAAACACCTTGTTGTATAGTCACATCTTGCTGATGTCCTTTTCTTCGTATTAAAAAAAAAGTTTATTCTAACGAAAGTAAGGAGCGAAGCATTGTCTTGAACAGAGCAAAAAAAAAGAAATTAAAATGAATAATGGACTGACAGTAAAAGTTAAACGAAACATATCATAAAAAGTGAAACCAAGAATAAACTTGTGATGAAACAAGAATAAAACTGACGTTCAACTCAAAACGGAGCGAAATTACTAGATATATGAACCGGGGGAAGTCGTCTCCCTTCTAATCCAATTATAGTTCAAAGAAAGAGATATTAAAAGACAAATAGAAGTTAAACGAAGCATATATACTATTTTTTAGTTGGCTTGTAAGCAAAGAGTAAATGAAGAAAATCTTTCGTTTCTTTGAAGTTTATATTTTGGGATGCTTTTACCTCTAGAAGTGTTTAAACATTCCGTTTGTCACTGCATTGTCATAGTAGTAAAATAGAAACCAAATCAAATTATATAAATTCCTCATCAGTGCAAGTAGCTCTTTATTTTTTTTGAATGGTCACTATAAGCAAATCGCTAGGTTTCAAAATATGTGTGGTTCCTTGTTACACAAAAAAACATTTAAATTACTGGTTACAGCTTTTTCCATGAAATTTTAAAATAATCAAAATCATCATTAAGATCAAGATTCAAGATGAACCAACAGATTATTAGGTATTTTTAAGCCGTTCCACTATTACATGGATTATTGGAATAAAATGAATATAAACTAAACATGGTTTAAATTAGAATAGAAATTAAATTAAGTATTGCAAATTCTTTACTTTTGCGAAAACAATCCAGATTTCGACCTTAATGTTCCAATTTATCATAATATTGAAAAATACCAAAAAAACATCATAACCAAGATGATAAGGGCTTATAGGGTATGAGGCAGGGATGAACAAAATAACTATTTCAAAATTTTGATTGTATCTGTTTGAGGAAATGATTGACATGAGGGGGAGGGGCTGGCTGCCTTCTTATCCCTTTTGACTCTTAAAAAGGGCACTAGAACTTTCCATTTCAAGTCGAATGAACTACTGAAGTTTCTATGACAACTCCTTCTATACGAAGTCCCTTGGTCAGATAAAAAATACATTGTGCCCTCTTCGCTCTCAACACATACAGTGCTGTTATACTGCCTGTTGCTAGAAGGGAAATCTTTTGTAAATTCATATAAACATCTTACCATCCAATAACAGTTTTTATAGGGCCGATACTGCTTATAGAGGTTGTACTCTGCAAGTAGTGAACAATTTGACCACAGGATGTAAAAAATAAAAAACTTTGTCAGGAAGGGGGGACGAATCGTCGTGGAAACTGATCCGAGGTGGTTGCGATCAGCCCGTAATGTGGTCGCAATTGAAAAGCCTTTGATAACCATTACACAACTTCTTTGAGTTGTCAAAAAGTCACAGTTGTGAGTTTTTATTAAAAAGCATCTTTTTGCAGTCGATATAACGGTATTTTCGTATAAGTTTTCCAGAAGTGACTTTTGTTGGGGCTTGGGTTTCCTGGGGGTCAGTTTCCTTGGGGACTAGTTATCACAGGCATGGTTTCTGTGGGGAAGATTTCCCTTCGGCACTGCAGTTTTGACTTAACAATGGTTATATTTTTCTTTTTCTTCAAGTCCAAAGTTAAAGTATTATTTTTGCTTCAACTGCTAATATATTGCAAAGCATGCATGTAAATTTCGTAATGGGGTTATATTTTGGGAGTAGTGGTTCAAAATGTGAAAATAGGGAAGGGTACAAAGCATGAGTAATATAACACAAACATGACATTTCATGGAACCCAGGTTCAAATTCTCTTCCGTCTTCCTGCAAGGATGTCTGGTGGATGTTCTATTTGATCTTGTAGAACAATCCCATTTTTAAAAAACTATATGTTTTTGATTGTCTTTAATTTAGTTTCATTCATGGTATTTCCGTATTGAACCCTTTCTAAAATCTCACGATTAATTTAAACCACAGAAATTTCTGACCAGTTTAATATCGATGATTCACTTTATTACATTAAACTAGTTATAAAAAATTGTGAAAACAAAAAGCCATTTATCGCCTAGCTTGTGACTTTGGTCACGTTTTTAGTATCTTTGGATGAGCAGACTATTTCAGAAAGCTCCTTTTTTGTTGTTTTTTTACGCAACTACTTGCTGTGTTATAGTTGCTAAGACTGACAGCCCTTGAGTAATGCCGTGGCGTCGTTCAGGTTTATCACTATTCTGTATATTAATGTCAAATTGAATGATATCTTTTGAAGAAAAATAGAGTTGAATGCGTTTTCCTGGTGATAACTTCTGATACCTAGTGGCCGAGATCCTGAATATTTCATTTACATTAAAAAAAAAATGTAGAATTATGTGATTTTATTTCTTTATTTTTTTTGCGTGAAAGCAATTTGTAAGTTTGGCCGATCTTTGGCATCAACATTTCAAAGAGATTTGACAAGTCAAAGAAAGATAGGGTGGCTTGTATATCTACCTTAGTAAATTCTGGATCTAATATTGATTTGTGGCCCCTCTACTGGGACTGCATCTAGTTTAGCATTCTTTGAGTTTGTATGTCTCGTGGGTTTTTTCTTAGTTACCGTTTGACGAGGAAATCTTTTCAGCCAATGAACAAATATTTAAAGAAAAAGTAAATATTTCATCATATCTGTTCACTGTATGTAATTTTCTGTTTAATGACTAGTGGTTAAACCTTTTCACAACGACAATTAGCTAATACTGAGGTTAAGCTGGCGCTAATTTGAGCCAATAAGGTTTTTCATAAAATTTTCTGATTTGCTCAAAAATTCTATTGAAAAATTTGACCGGGTATAATTAGCTCGGGGTACAATAGCTATAATTAGCTATTGTATATAGTATATTTGAACCACAAAAAATGGCAGGGCCATGGCTGCAAAAAAGCAGAAAACAACGTACAGCACCGTTAAAGAATTCAATTTAAACTTTTGATCAAAACGATTAAACCACAGAAGACCATTCAAAAACACTAACACAAGCAAACAAAGTCATCACATAGCACCAGGACGATGGGTTATACCCACACGAATAAACCGCGCCAGATTCTTAATACTAATAAAAACACCAGTGCACCAGTGCCTCAACAATATTTTCCCCAAGACTCACCCTCTCATCCATTCCAAAAAAACTCTTTCAGGACCTTCACACTTCCAAAGAAGATGGAATAAATATATATATATATATATATATATATATATATATATATATATATATATATATATATATATATATATATATATATATATATATATATATATATATATATATATATATATATATATATATATATATATATATATATATATTTGAATTGGTAAGTGGAAGCTTATGCAACCATTTGTTTTAAAAATAAAAAAAAGGAAAATTGAGAATTCGGTTTTTAATGGAATGTGTAGTTCTGTATTTTTGGTTGTAGCCCGACGCTAAACTAAAAAAAAAAATATTGGTTGAAAAATTAGCGAAAAACAAGCTAAAAACATTTGAAACCAAACAGGTGAAGAAAATGTAGCTTTCATTTGAAAGACTAACTAACAAACTGTAAAAATTTGAACTTTTACAGACGAAATGCATTATCAAATTCAACAAATTTGTTTTGGCTATTTGTTTCCACAGTTTGACGGGGTAACACTGACAAGAATAGGGCATTATCCTAAAAACTTCATAATTTTGAAACAACCAAAAAGAAGTCTTTGAATATTACGGTTTTCAGGCATGAATATACCAAAAATAGGAACAGAGAGCAAAAAATGCTTTATTATTTTAATGTCCTTGATACTTTAAGAATGTTTACTGCGCAAGTTAAGCTTTAGAGTAAAGATGAGTGCCCACCCCCTTTTGCATTACGTGTGTACGCTTTTTGTATTAAGTTATACGTGTGTACGTGTGTATGCTTTTTGTATTAAGTTTGAACGAGGCTTTTTTTTTACTTTCACGAGACAATTTTTTTAATATTCAAAAAATAGCACTTTAATTCCATAGAAACCACTGTTAGCTAATTTTTTAGTGCGTAATATGTTCAGAGATTACACTCAATAATTATCGATCGAAATATCTTCGCCATTTGATAATATACAAAGACGTAACCTCCAAACCAATAACATATAGCCTTTATAATATTGAAGTTAGATAGCTTGAAACTTCTTTATTGTCAACCTTGCTAGCAGATGTTTACACTTGTTTTGTAACGCTTGTGTTCTAGATATTCAGAAATTCTGCTGGAGTTCAAGCGCAGAATGCTCCACAAGGGAATCCCCAATTTCAAATGTTGGCACAACCACAATTCATGCCGGCACAGCAACAACAGCAACAGCTTGCAGCTGCTGTTTCGGGCATTTCAAATGGTGCCCCGACGTTTCCCGGAGGCCCATACGTAATAAATCCTCAGGAGCAGCCATTCTTATTTACTGGTAAGCTTCTGTTTCATTACCAGTGCAACACGACTGCTATAATCCAAAATTCAGAGCATATTTGATCAAGTTTAGATTATCTACAAAATTAGTCTTGATTGGATAAGTTTGTGTTTTCTGTATAACCGTAATGAGAGTAAGATTGTGCTCCTGGATCTTATTTGTGTTTTTTTTTCGGGAGGAGCTGGCCTGCATAATTTTTACAAGAAATCGGTAAAGAGTGAAGGGGATTTTATGCTTGTTTCTTTTTTCTGGCTACTTTTTATGGAAGGAGTGGATTTAGAAACTTGGAAAGGGGCGTATTTGGCTAGAAATAGAAAGTTCTAGTTCCCCTTTTAAGAACCAAAAGTGATTTGAGCGCAAATAGTCCCCCCCTGTGGCTTTTTGTGCAACCCAATCCCCCTTAAACAAGTCGGTCAAAATTTTTAAGAAATTCGTTTTGTTTGAAGCAAAAGTTGGAAGTTTCGACAAATATGCCTCCGGGAATGACATGACCTTACTGCCCATCGCCTAAGGGCTGCATGTTATGCAAGTTGCCCATTGTTTATGTATAAGTTTTTAAACTTATAATCTTATTAATCGGCGCCCGATTACCACGAAACTTTCAGCGATCGTTCTCTGGGACAAAAAAAAAAAATTATACTTTTTGTTGGAAGCGAGTTGGAGTGATAGGGACCAAAGAATGGGTAAACAGTTTGTTTTTGATCAGCTGTATTTCAAGCGAGCTCTCATAGATCGTTTGCTGTGCCGAAAGTCCAATTTGCGAACTAAAAATTGTGAAAAAACAAATTGTCAACTTAAAAAGAGTAATTCAATGTGAAGGAGTTATTGTGAAATCCGCAGAACTATGACATAACTTTCCTAAATTGCAACATATAGCCTAGGGTTATGAGTGCATATGCTCATCTATTATCGTAGTCATATTGGTGGATATAGCTTCATTGGTATTGCAAATACCATTCAAAAGCTCTAAAATACATGAAAAATGAAAGGCAACCAAACTTCGGAGGGAATTCCATGAGATTTCTTTTTTTTTGCATGGCTGTAGTGTCTAATCAAGAGCTGCAGGCCTACGACCATAGAATAGAGGTTTAAGAGAGAAAAATATTTAATTAATTGCCGATTCTAAAGAACGAAGTAACTTCAGTTTACATTTAAAAGACTTTCAAGGAATTTGGAAACAGCTCTTCTTCATGGATTAGCCTTTAAGGCACTTCTTTCCTTTGTCTTGCTCAGTTACACAGACTTTTCTCTTTTTCGTGTTAAAATTAACCATCAACACATAGGTTCCAATCGCACCAATCCGGAGCTCAAATTCAACTTTGCTACGATTATTGTTCCTCGAAATTTTCTCATGTATCACTATTAATTGGCCAAACATTCCTTGAGGCGCTCTAGTAGTTACTTGATAATTATGTTGCTACTTTATGACCGCAGATGGTACATAATTGCGGATATAAGTTTAAGTAGAATTGTTGAAAAATAGCATTAACTTTTATGCTCTGATTGAAGGATTTCGGGACGTCAAATTTACTAGAATATTGTATTGTTTCTAATACTGTGTATTGTTTTTATTCTAGGACTGACAGATGTAAAATTATCTCAACTTTTTTTTTGAAAATTCGAAATAAGAGAATTGTTGGATATTTATCATGTATGTGCTTGGTTGTCTGGTCTTCGTCAGTACAAACAACTTTAGCCAAAATATTTGACATTCAGGAAGATCTTATTCCCCCTTTTCCCCAGCAGTCTTCAACCTTCTGCTGCTCCATAGGTTGGTTCACATAAAATTTCTTCTGACCAGCAATTTAATATTCAAAATACTATGTTCCTTGGTTTCGTTCTTTTCTTAGCCATCATTTCACCTTCAAAGTATTATTCCTAATCCTGCTGATATGTAGGCACGAAAAAAAACATTGGTTTTGAACCTCTTAAATGTATCTTTAACATTATCATCAGTCAATACAGATTTGCTGATAACCATCTATGGTATGTATAAAACTAACTTTTTTTTAGAGGGTATATGTTTTGACTTTAGGCGATGGAACTACAGCAGGTCTTAATGTTATAATACACATACTAAAACTAGCTTGTGCTATGTTGATTAGTAATATGTACAAGAATAACATTGATGCGGTTAAGGGAGAAATTGAAGTTAGTTGCTGGTTCGTATTGTATCAGGAGCTATGCAAGGTTACGTTCTGTCCCCATTTATATGGATCCTTTTGATGGACTATGTCCCGAGGAATCCGGCAAAGACTGTGGGAGAATATGCAATCTAATGGAAAAGATAAACTCTTCTAAACTTAGATTTTGCTGATGATTTGAATGTCCTAAAAAAAAATATTTAAGTAAAATGAACGTTTTTTTTGGATGCTTCGAAAGTTCAGGGTCCAAGAATTGACTTTACATCGAATGTGATGGCCAAGTCGTTCATGCTATGAATAAGTGAAGGTGAAGAGGTGATACTGGGTAACGAATAGATCAATCGAAGTGGATAGCTTCACTTACTTAGGTACTATTATTAGTACATATGGTAGATGCAGTGAAAATTTTTGGAAGAATACAAGTCTGCGAACCAAGATTAGAATACTAGAAGCTACAGTGATGACAATAGTCAAGTGTATTCCTGAAGAATTGTCTATGATTGTAATGGGTACCCGCCTGTTTGACCGTATTTCAAACAATATAACCTGTACCGAAAATGTGGTTTTAACCCGCTTTCTTTGGGCTATAATGAGTAACATTGAGATGGCTAGGACAAGTTTTGCGGGTGAAGAATGACTCGTCCTAGTTGGCCAACGGTCTAGGGCTAAACGAAAAGTAGGTCGTACCCGAATTTGGTGTATGAGTTCGTAAGGAAGGATTTAAGTGAAAATGGAGCTTCTTGGGAGGGTGTAAAGAGATAGTCTTTAAATAGATTGAAATGAAGGAGACCTAAATTAGCTATGTCCTAAGGCGGCTTGGTGGTGCAGTAAGTTGTTAGTAGTAGTAGCAGAGAACTACACGTTTTTTTTCTTTGAAATAAAAGAAAGATCAACTCATCTAGGTGTCCAAATATTCCTTGGGTAATCAGTGTTTTTCTGATTGGATTGAATCAAATAAATTTAACATTTTTGTATGTCTATGATCAAATGTTCAGACACGAGTACTCGTGTTCGAATTGTGCGAGAGAAAACTAGTCTTAACCAGGCAAGTCATATTTCGGTTTTTTTCTACTAATGAGGTTTTTTCGCTCATCTAATTAAAAGCTCCTTGCTTCAGTGTAACAGCAATATCATTTTTTTTTTTTTTTTTTTTTTTTTGTGTGTGTGTGTGTGTGTGTGTGTATGTGTGTGTGTGTGTGTGTGTGTGTGTGTGTGTGTGTTGTTTTCCATGGAAAAATTAAGGAACCAAAAGGAAACGCAAAATGAACTACAATGTCATTCGATAAAAAATCGTTTATTTTATTCTACGACTTTCAACGGAACAATGACAAATGTTTGTTTTTTTTTACATAAAAAATAAGAAAATCACTTATTCACTGGATTAACAAATTAATTTTTGTTTTTTCATTCGGTGAAGATGTAGTTTTTATTTTGAATTCATATTTATTTTGTATTATCCACTTGAAAGGAAGGATCCTGATGTTGACTGCAAACATTATTTACTCCCCCCTAGAAACTAATGTCTAGATAAAATGTACTGCCCTTTATTCCGTAAGCTCTGTCCCTTTTTTTTTCAATGAATATCTATGATACTGGTGCATGAAATGCAAATAAAACATAATGAACCTTAATTTACCTTACAGATTGGTGAATGATGCCAACATCAGGCTATAAATTAGTGAATTTTATTTAGCTTATTAGTGGAACATATCCAAGTTTAGAAGTAAAAATTTGTAAGAGTCTATCATAGGGGAGATCTCTTGAAGGGTTAGGGATTGGAGTTTTTTCTTTGAGGAAAGGTCAGAGGATTTTTGTAGGAGGGCGAATCAGAGTCGACTTTCGTATATTTATTGTGTAATGAGGAACTGAGGAAGGTAGTAAGGGATTACCTTTATTCATTTGAGCTTTTCAAAACCTAATCTGCCCCCAAGCCCCTTAATGTATTTTCATTGTTTTATTTAAATTTTTTGTCAAATAACTTGAAATTTGTTGAGGCTCTGTAAAGTAAGTGGTTAAGACAATTGATGTTTAATATTTGAGATGTTTTCTACACCCTGGAAATCATTTACCCGATTTTGTGTTTTTGAAGTAATGTAAAAAGCTATAATTATGTGCGGGTTGAAATTGTGTAAAAACTTGGCACAGCAATATTTATTAATTTCATGCTTCTTTTGCAAGACATAGCTGATGTTTTGTCTTCACAGTGATGAGGGGCACCAGTATCCTCAGGGGCAGATACAGGTAGCGGTTTTAGGGCACACGTGCCCCCTCCCCCCACAGGAGGCGAAAACTTTGACTTATTATAGTGAAAGGGGTAAAAAAAGACCGACTAAAGATACCAAGTTTTGTTGGTGCACCCCCTCTCCCTCCCCCAAACATTAATGTTGTGCCTGCTCCTGATTATCCTTGTTATAAAATGATACACACCTTTTAACTCTTCAGATCATGTTTCTGGTAGCCGGAACATGCAAAATCTTAATTCGTCAATGGAAAGTCAATAGAAAAATAATTTGCAAATAGAAAATAATTTGCTTCCAAGAGATATGTTTGTGAACGGGAAAGTACAGAGATATGCACAACGAATTGAACATGGATACACGATTATCTAAACACCAAATACCCAGTATTCGATTAAGCATCAAACAGCTTAATAATTTTGGTTCTCGCTTCTAAGTTAAGGAATGTTCTAAATGTTAAGAGGAAACATCCTGAAAATGTCGCTGTTTTTAGCTATGAATCTTGCGAACTGTTATTTTTTTAATTAAAACTAGTTATTCATCCTTGAATCATTGTGTATATGTGGACAAGTACAATGTATCAGCATGCTGATATATTAGCTAATAAAAACTTATCTGAAAGTGTTAACATATTCGATATAGTTCTGCGAACCACTAACTAATGCGGGACAAGTCTCTAAAGCTTTGATCCGCTTCTAAAATTGTTTGTATCTATTTTTGAGGAAAAGGTGCTAATGCATATTTCAACATGTGCACTCAATTAAAATTTGACATCTCAAGTCAGAATATTTAGGTGCTACATATTTTAAGGAATTGGGTGTTTTAACGCCACCGCGGTTTTCCACCACCGTATATTTTCCGCCACCCAGGAAATCTTGTATCATCAAGAGGATTAGTTGGGTCAGACGAAATAATCAAATATTTTGGTAGGTTGATCGCCACCGTATGTTTTCCGCCAACTCGTTAGTGCAGGTAGCGCAATTAGCTGGTTCACGTAATTCCAAATCTAAATCCTTAAATGCAAAGAGAGTGTTTACCGCCACCAACGCTAACTTTACGTTAATCCTAGACAATACGAAGACTGAACCTAATGTCTCGAATAATCATTAATTCCAAGTCCAACTAAAGAAACTGTGCAACTTAAACAACTCAAGGCCCTCAAGTCATTCAAATTTCAAAAGGTGAGAAATCGCCCGCAGAAATACTTCTCTTGAAGACTTTCCTTCTCGATACGTGGTTTTAACTTTCAGTAGCCTCTCCTCCAGTTCTCTATACACTTTGCGACGTTTTGGAGCAGGGTTGGCCGTCTCATTACACAGAAGCGTTGAGTACGCAGCTTTCTCTTCCTCTTGATCAAACATAGTAAATATTGTCATTCTTCCTGCTCTTGAGCCGAAACGAGAAACCGTCAGCAGTGTAAATGTCATTTACTTTCACACTCTTTGTTTTAACTATTTCCATGATTATTTCTCTTGTCATTTAGCTTGGTTTCTGCAGTTAAAGTTGCTCTTATAAATACTTTTTGATCAGTTGGTAATTGATAATCTCTTAATCGCCGTGATACTGATTCGAGGTCTGACAAGAATTGATCCTACCCTCTGGAAGAACTAATCCTCTTGGGACGCAAGATATCTTAGGTGGCAGTAAACACCTTTCTCACATTTAAAGATATTAATCTGAAAACTACCTGCACAAGCTACCTGCGCTGCCTGAATTAAAAGATGATGGAAAACCGCGGTGGCGTTAAAAAACTGCTACTATTTTAAGCTCTCTAGTACTTCCTGGTCATTTAGCCGCACTTTTCCTTGACATCAGTGTATGTGCGACGCCAATTTATCATGCACCAATATTATTTGACACCAATGTTTTCTAATATTTTGCTATGGTAGATCTGTTTAAAAAATTATATTTTTAAACCAAGGGTTATTACACTGTCCCGAAAATTCTTCAGACCCTTAACTAGATTTGTATGGTACAGTTTAAACTGTGATTCTTTTTAAATAACTAGAAACTTAAAACTAATAGACGTTGCTTTGGATATTAAGGGAGCTGCTCTCTGCTCATCCCGTCCCCTCGCTCTTTACGATAAAGTTGTGCTTTTTGTCCTAATCCTTTAAGAAAGAATGTTCAAACATGAAGGCTGTTGAATTGGAGGAGGGGGCATCACCCCCATATATGGAATAACATAATAGTTTTAAGTAATAATGTTAATCTTAACTTTCATTTGAAAAAAACTTCCTTTTTTAATTTAATTCATGGTCCTTTTGAAATCATGCTCAGGCGTATTAAAAAAAAATTCTGGGGCTACTGCCCTCACAACTCTACTTACTGTTAAATTGTATATATTAATATTAGTTAATTGATTGGTAGTGTCCTAGATAGGTAGGGTAAGAATTTGCCTGAGGATTAATACAATTTCCTGACATTGGAAGAAACTTCGGTAATTTCGAAGATTGCACTGCCTTTCCGTGACGATAAATAAACTGTTCGAATAGGGATAAATCCTTTTATTAGACAGGGAAAAAAATATACCGGATATTTCGATCATATGTATAATGATTGTCACCTGCAGAAATATGAAAAAACGAATGGTAAAAGATTAGCTAGGATGAATTTGAATCCGAGTCAATTTGCGAATGAAAGAACAGGCTCTTAAATTATGTTGAGTGACTTTAAATTTAACAATTTTTTTATTTTTTAACTACGATAAGAAATAGATTATTTTACTGTAGATGTTGATATCGAAACTCTTTTTTTAAAGTTAAGGTAACTGTAAGCATGAGTCTCACCTTGCTATATAACTGTTTAATATATGAAAAATAAACACATAGCCCAATATTTTCCTATTAAACTTTGATAAAAAAAAGTTTCTAGTAGCACTTCCCTGCTCCCTCCTGGGAAAATCTCTGACAGCGTTCAAGATGTTCACTACCTCTCCACCTCGTGTCTCAGTAAGCATATGAAGAGACATATCATCTGCGTCTCCTGTATTCAGGCTTAACCAGAATGAAGGGGGTTGTACCTCACATACCCTCTTCTACCTGAATGCTCATGGAAGGCAATGAAATTTGAATGTGAAATTGCGCTTTTTTATGCATCCGGCACCCCTCCCCCTGCGCCTACGTATTATCCCACCGACCCTTCTCTATATTAAATAAAAAACAAGTTTTTTCAACTGAAAGCAAGGAGCCGGACTAAAACTTGAACGAACAGAAATTATTACGTATATGAGGGGGTTTGCCCTCTCGTCAATACCTCGCTTTTTACGCTAAAGTTCGAATTTTGTTCCAATTCTTTAAGAATGGCCCCTGAAGCACAAAGGCCGTTTAATCAGAATAAATAGCTATTTTAAAAGTACTAAAAAAAAACTTTAGCGTTAAGAACGAGGTGTTGACGACGGGGCGAACCCTCTCATATACGTAATATTTCTTGTTCGTTTTAAGTTTTAATGTTTTTGCTTACTTTCAGTTGAAAAAAAACTTTTTTTTAATTTCTGACCGTTTTTTGGGGAAATCCGGCGCCCCCTTCATGGAAAAATCCCTTCCCCAACGAAAAATCCCCCCTGAAAACGTCTATATACTTCCTAATAACGAACACTTTATGTAAACAATGGGCCAAGTACATAACTTTCAGCCCTTCCCCCGGGGACTGTGGGGGATTAAGTCATCCTCAAAGACATAGCTATTAGATTTTTCGACTATGCTGAGCAAAATGGATATATTTAAGTTTTATCGGGTGATTTGTGGAAAAATAAGTGTGGGAGAGGGGCTAGTTGCCCTCTAAATTTTTTGGTGACTTAAAAAGGCGACCAGAACTTTTAATTTCCGTTCAAATGAGCCCTCCTGCGATATTCTAGAACCACTAGGTCGATACAGTCACCCCTGGGGAAAAAAAACAACAAACACGTATCCGTAATATTTCTTATCGGCAAAAAAATTACCAAAGTCTACATTTTTGTAGATATGAACTTGAAACCTCTACAACAGAGTTCTAAGTTTTTACCCCCCCCCCCTCGACGAAAAAATATCACTCTAAACAAAATCCTGGTTACGACCCTGACGATTATACATCAATTTCTACCTCCACTCTCCCCTAAAACTAATTCAGTATTTATCTGATGGCTCAGTGATAGCTGGGATGTTTTGGCATTAAAATGTACCCTTTGAGGTATCTCTATCCCTCCCTAACTACAAAGCAATCAGAAAACCCCATTGTAGAAGTTTAAGCGGTTTTTTAAGTCTTGTAATTTGTATCTTGCTTAAAGATAGTATTTGTTAATGGGAAATATACTGACATTTTTCGCGGGGGGAGTTTCCTACAGGGGAAGAGGATTGTCCGGGAGAATTTTCAGTGCGTCGAAAATTTTTTAAGAGAACTTTCCTTTCAGTGGGGATGTATTTTCTAAGGTTTTTTTCAGGAGGTTTTTTTCACGGGGAGTGGGGGGGGAATAAAAGCCTAGAACCGTCTAATATAAGTTTATTTTGAAAGGACAACGTAACTCTATAGCTGAGAAGCTAAGTACATAGTTTTCCAATATTTGAAAATCAGAATTTCCAAACGGTAGTAACCTTGCCACAATATGGCAAGAAAAGTTTCTTTGTTGTCAAAAACTTCTTTTTTGGGGTTTTGGTTATTGTTAGCCCAGATCACTATTTATTTACAGTTCGTTATCATGAACTGTTTGATTTCAATCTACAGTAATTCTAATGCAATAGATAATAATTTCAATATTTGGTTTATGCTGTGAACCATTGATCTACATGTTTTACCAAATAAATAGGTGAAGTTTTGTCATAATTTTTCCTGAAAAGATACTAATTTAGATATGTGGACATGTATGTTGCATTAACTTCTTGATATCTCCTTTGATCAGCATGTATTTGATCAACTACTAGAAAAAAGTGGTTTCGTCTCCTACGCGAACAACTATGAAAAATTTCTATTTTGAATGTTTAACCAAACTTTTACAATAATAATGTCGATTCATATATGGTCATTTTTATTGTATTGATTCAGTGGATCAGTTTAGTTATTCTATCAACCACTAATAAAAGCCTCTTCAATTCGTGCACAACCTCAATTATATGAAGTTCAATAATCTGATAGAAATCAGCCAAATTTTCGACATAGTTCTGCTACTAATATACTACTGAAAACTCACTGCAGCAAGCCGAATGCGGCCATCAAAGCTGCGCACCCTCCCCCTCCACGCTAATATATTTAAAGATTCACTCTACACCCCTTCACCCCCTTACCTCGTGAAGTTTCAATTTGCTTTAAATTCATTCTTACGATATCTCCCAGCTCACCGGGTGACCCTCTACTTTTCGTTCGGCCCCAGATGGATGGCCAAAAATTTTAATTTTTTGCAATATGCCTTCCACCGTCAGTAAAGCTTGTCCACTAATCATAACATTTCTTCCAACATAATCCTAGAAAGATCGAACTCAATTTATAGCAAAGCTTACTGTTCGCTGTACGGTCAGTTAAACGAATACCTCAAATTATCCATAGACAATTTCATTTCAGAAGATATTTAGCAAATTTTCCTTACCCTTTCAAAGTGTCTGCATTTCAAAGCCATACGTGACTACTGTCATAACCGTGGCTTCCAAAATCCTAAACTTAATTTGCCGACTTATTTTGCTATTCTTCCAAATATTATTGAACTACTAAATACATCCTGCGTATTGGCTATTCTACCTTTTACATATTCACTGCATCTTCTGTATTCTAACATCATTTTTTCACGTTCATTTATTCTTGGTCTAAGCAACTTAATTTTCTTAATTCTTAGCCCATTCTTGCACTTTCAACTCTCAAAACCTTCGAAAATTGACTTATTTTGCTAACATATTTATGGATTACCGGATCACCTATATAATGAGTCTAGGAGGATTTTACCTTCCAATTTGTTACCATGCTCTCCTCTAGTGATGTCCCTTAAGAAAAAGGAGTTTAGCAAGGACACACCCTTGCTAAACTGTTGATTTCTCACCGAACCAGGTATTAGCCTCACTTTGTACCTTAACCGTAGCATTGCTGTTCTCATACATAGCAGTAGTCACTTCCATGTGAATATCTGGTATAACAAGGAGAGGCCTTTCACTAAATAAACTGAGCCATATGCCTGTTTATAATCTATAAAGCTGAGAACTAAAGGGTTCTGATGACTCCAACACTTCATATTTATTATTCTTTGAGTGAAAAATTACTCGACGCGTCGGCTCCCCTTCCTAAAATTGAACTGATCTTATCTTACAACCTTAGCTACATATTCTTTTGGTCTAATAAGTATCACCAACCTAAGCAATTTGCGTCCTACTGAGATCAAGCTAATGCCTCTATAATTACCACACTCGCTCCTACAGCCTTTCTCGCATAAATGAAAAAACAAACAAGTCTTTTAACGGAAAGTAAGGAGCGACATTAAAACTTAAAACGAACAGAAATTAGACCTACGTTGCCTGGGCAACGTGAAGTGTTGCGGCAACCTTTGTCCGGCTTTGCCGATTAAAGTGTTGCGAGAGCAACACTTTGGTTTTGTTTCTTCGCTATCGGTTAAATGCTGAAGTTGTCAAAACTATCAAAGCTTTCAAAACGGCATATTCAAAGAAGAACACAATCAGTAATCACATGATCAAATTCTTCAGCGTTGAAAAAACAACAGCAAAAGAATATCGGAAAAAGGGACTAAATTGAGTTTGCAGCCAGTTGAACTTTATCCTTTTCAATCGTAGACATCGTGACGGATGGAAACTTGGAACATTATCTTATATAATCTAGTTGGTATTATAAAGCTATCCGTAACTTTTCAGGATCAAATACCATAGATGTGCACCAATTTGCACAAATTTGTAGCCACTCATGAACCTCCTCTAGCAACCCATTCTTGCTTACAAGTCCCTCTTCCGTGAGAGACAAAGAATAACACAATCAGTAATCAGATGATCAAAGGCTATTCCTCAGGGTTGAAAAAAAAAATATTGGAAGAAGGGACTAAATTGACTTTGCAGCCAGTTGAACTTTATCCTTTGCACACCATAGGCTCTGGCTCGAGGACAAGCAAAAACCATCCTTTTTGGCCCCAGGCAAGAGTCGTACGGAGCTTTCCAAAATATAATGTCATATTCATCAATCCGGCCCGAGGTCCACACTAACAGCCGATTATTACTTACTAGGCCCCTAAATGTCACTTTGCAGCCGGTTGAACTTTATCCTTTTCAATCGTAGACATCGTGACGGATGGAAACTTGGAACATTATCTTATGTAATCTAGTTGGTATTATAAAGCTATCTGTAACTTTTCAGGATCAAAATACCATCAGGGACCCATAAATTTCCTGTAATGACTCGCCATCCAGGATCGCTTATTATTGGATGGCGAGTCATTACAGGAAATTTATGGGTCCCTGATTCCATAGATGTGTACCAATTTGCACAAATTTGTAGCCCCTCGTGAGCCTCCTCTAGCAACCGATTCTTACTTACAAGTCCCTCTCCCGGGATATACATCCAAGTTCACCGGAAATAAATAATGGGTACACCAACTAGCAAAAGTTGCAAACCCCTTGTCGCTGAAGTCATTGTAGCCTAACAGCCGATTATTACTTACAACTCCCCTACATGTCTTACAATCGGGAACCAATTTGTTCTTACCATCAATTACACCAGAACAGATAATAGGTACACCAATCAGCAAAAGTTGCAAACCCCTCATTGCCAAAGATGATTATAAGCTAATAATCGACTGTTGCTTAGAAGTCCCCTACATATCTCACAATTGGTATCGGCCTATTTTTGGTTCAAGTGTGTACCTTACCACTGAAGTTGTCAACCCCTTGAAACTTTCAAACTGGTGTATGTCATGAAGGAATTTTTGTAACAAAAAATGGATGACATATACTTTGATCAGCTCATCAAGGTCTATCGATTGTCATTGGAAAAAAAAATTCTATCTGTCTTAGTTCAAAAGTTGACTTTTTTGCCGTAGGCCAACTTTCTAACACCACCACTTAGAAAGGAGCAAAGGATAAGCTCTAATTTCTTTAGCAATGAGAGAACTTTTAAAGTTTAAGAGGTATATCTGATACCATTTCTCTATTGCAATCCCAAGTAGAAAAAAAAGAATGGTAAAGTCAGCTGAAATCATGAACAGAAATGGCTAGAAACAATAGATGGCAGCACTTTCGGACCCGTGGGAAAATCGCACTTTTTTGTTTCTGTAAATTTTTCTATTTATCACTCAAAGAAGATATATTGGCTGTGGGGCCGGGGAACTACCGCATATATTTAACACTTATAGATTTTAGTCCATCTTCAATTTGAAACTGGTGCCTGCCTGCTTGCCTGCTAGAACGGAGCTTTCCACTCGAAAGCAGAAACATGGTTTGATGAAACGAAAGCTTGGCTGCACAACTTCAGATACTCCTCTCTGACATAGGCTATATAACTCCACTTCACTTCGCACACCATAGGCTCTGGCTCGAGGACAAGCAAAAACCATCCTTTTTGGCCCCAGGCAAGAGTTCTACGGAGCTTTCCAAAATGTAATGTCATATTCATCAATCCGGCCTGAGGTCCACACTTCCCGTAAAAACCGCACAGGTTAGACCCTTACCAGTTTCCAGGAATAAGCTGAGATCGGCGGCATAGAAAAAAAAACAAAAAAAAAACGGGACAAAACCAAAGTGTTGCTCTCGCAACACAATTACTTCGTATATGAAAGGAGATGCTTCCTCATCAGCGCCCCGCTCTTTACGCTAAAGTTTGACTTTCTCTTAACTCTACTTTTTAAAACAATAAAAACTTTAGCGTAAAGAGCGGGGCGTCGATGAGGAAGCATCTCCTTTCATATACGAAGTAATTTCTGTTCGTTTTAAGTTTTAATATCGCTCCTTACTTTCCGTTAAAAAACTTTTTTTCAATTTAATTTCTGAACGTTTTTGAATCAATGCATGTTTTGATTTTGGCTCTCCGCAGATGAATAATTAAAACGAAATTTGCATAATTTTTTTTTTGCTAAATGGCTTTCTCATAGTTTTGATTGAATTATTTTGAGAAAAAAAGGAGCGAGGGAGGAGGCCTTGTTGCCTTCCGATTTTTGGTTACTTAAAAAGGCAACTAGAACTTTTAATTTTCTTACGAATGTTTTTATTAGTAAAAGATATACGTAACTTACAAATTAGCTTACGTAGCGAACTTCTGTATTCTCATGTTTTTATTACGTATACGAAGGGGTTCACCCCCTCGTCAGAACCCCGCTCTTTACACAAAAGCCGTAGAATAAATAGTTGAAATCACTAAAAATACTTTAACTTTAAAAAGAGTGAGGTATTAGGAGGAAGTGAGCCCATCATATGCGTAATAATTTCTGTTCGTTTTTAATGTTAATGTCTCCTTACTTTCAGTTGAAAAACTTTTTCGTATTTATTTTTTCATAGTATTTTTTTTTGAATAATGCTTGATATTCCTGCGCTTCCTTCGTGAAAATTTTCTTCCCCCATGACAAATTCCTCCAAGGAAAGTTCCCTCAACATATCTCCCTCTTCTGATACCCCCCCCATCCTAAAAATTCTCCTGACAACGTCTATACACTTCCAAATAACCATTACTATATGTAAGCACTGGTCGAAGTTTGTAACTTGTGGCCCCTCCCATGGGGACTGTGGGGGAGTAAATCGTCCCCAAAGACATAGTTATAAGGTTTTATTTGACTACGCTGAATAAAATGGCTATTTCAGAATTTTGATCTGGTGACTTTGGGAAAATAATTAGCGTGGGAGGGGGCCTAGGTGCCCTCCAATTTTTTTGTCACTTAAAAAGGGCACTAGAACTTTTCATTTCCATTAGAATGAGACCTCTCGCAGGATTCTAGGACCACTGGGTCGATACGATCACCCCTGGAAAAAAACAAACAAACAAATAAACACGCATAAAAATACAATACAAATACAATTCAAAAAATAAATAAAAATACAAAATTCCACATTTTTGTAGATAGGAGCTTGAAACTTCTACACTAGGGTTCTCTGATACGCTGAATCTGATGGTGTGATTTTCGTTAAGATTCTATGACTTTTAGGGGTTGTTTTCCTCTTTTTTAAAAAATAAGGCAAATTTTATCAGGCTCTTAACTTTTGATGGGTAAGACAACTTGATTAAACTTATATATTTAAAATAAGCATTAAAATGCAATTCTTTTGATGTGGCGGCTATTGATATCAAAATTCCAGTTTTTAGAGTTTTGGTTACTATTGAGCCGGGTCGCTCCTTACTACAGTTCGTTACCACGAACTGTTTGAAAGAGGTTTGGTTCAGGGTTACCTAAATTCACTAGATACCTCCCTGTTGTCAAAGATATATCCATAAGCACCTGAGGTCTAATCGTTTTTATGGCACTTGGTATTTACCAAATAACATATAGCGATCGCAATTTCTGTCCGTCAGTCGGTCTCTCGGTCCGTTTTTCTAGTTCGGGCACTTCCAGATAAGCTAGGACGATAAAAGTTGGCAGGCATATCAGGGACCAGACCAGATTAAATTAGAAATAGTCGCTTCCCCGATTCTACTATCGGGGGGGGGGGGGCGATCGAACGAAATAGTTGAGAAGAATTTTATTTGCCCAGAAAGGAATTGATTGTTCTTCTTAAGTGTGGCCTGCTGGTCTAGGGGTATGATTCTCGCTTATGGTGCGAGAGGTATGAGGGTTGAATCCTGAGATCCGAAACTAGATACGTTATCAATATTGTAATCGCCGAAAGTTGGCAGGCATATCAGGGACCGGACCAGATTAAATTAGAAATAGTCGCGTCCTCGATAAAACCACCTGGGGGGAGTGGAAGGACGGTTAATTCAGAAAAATTAGAAAAAATGAGGTATTTTTAACTTACGAACGCGTTGTTGGATCTTAATGAAATTTAATATTTACAAGAACCTCGTGCTATAGCTCTTATTTTAAATCCCGACCGGATCTGGTGACATTGGGGGGAGTTGGAGGGGGAAACCGGAAATCTTGGAAACGCTTGGAGTGGAGAGATCGGGATGAAACTTGGTGGGACAAACGTTACAATACTGAACAAGAACAGGTTACAGGAACACTGTATTTGCAAGTTTGTCTTTGTAAAAATTGCCAATAAACAAAGAACAGCAAAATCGATAACTCTAGTACCGAGTCTGATTAAAGGCTCCGACTTTATATGAGCTCTTGACTCTTGTTCAACTCTCCTATTACTGCCTTTAACTCTTCTTCGCAAAATAGATTTTTCCTTCACTTCCAAATTATTGAAAAGTTTCATTCATTTCTATGTCATTTCCTATTACTTTATAACAGTTTGACGCATTTTCGGAATGTTCTCGTCTTTTGAGGATCATAGCGCATTTCCTGCAAAAATAAATTCTAAGGTAAATGCATATATGTTTGTGCCAGAAGCAAAGAGTAAATCTTTTGACGCAAGTTAGAATTCAGGAAAGTTCTTCTAATGATTTTTTATCTGCTCGTATTTGTAGAAGCATACTTACTTCATAGGGGGGTATTTCGCGTGGGTTGGAAAGTATCTAAGCTTTCTGTATGACTACGTCTGATTGTGCAGTTAATGCTGGATAGTAATGAAATCTTTCACGTGTTTGCTATAAAACTGTAGACATAATTACGATCGAATATTCGAATGTACCTGTGAATGAAATGCTCCATCTCTACGGACCTTATGGGGTCTGCTGACCATAGACTGACCTGTATGTCATTGATCCCACACTTTGTAGGCCTTTACTATACTTGTTGTTTCTTTATGTGCGATTTCTTACTTTTTGTGTACCATGCTTAAATATGGCTACGAAACCTGATTTAAAATATAAAATGTCTCCCTGTCTTGCTAGAAAAAAAAACAAAAAAAACACACACACACACACACACAAAATCCAGATTTGGGATAATTGGTATTTTAATGAAGCCATCCAGCGTATCAAACTGAGATCTTTTATGTTGTAGGCGATTTTTAAGAGCTTTTAGGCACGGCATTGCTAGATTTTTCTTTTAAGAATTAAGGTCAGTTCAGTTCTTGACCGTTCTTGTCAGCAGAAGAAAAATGTAATAAGCAAACGGTTGCTCTTTTTATAATACATTTGCCACGTGTACCACAGTCCCCTTGCTTGTATCTGTTTTGATTTATAATTTTAAGTCGTTTCTAGGTGAGCTAGGGCCAGGGTTGCCACCCCTTGTAATTTATCACTATTTCTTGTGATTTTTGTATTGCCTAAACAAAATAAACAAAAATATCTAAATCAGCACATAAATTACTAGACTATTGAAGAAGATCACTAAATCAACCAAAAAATCACTAAAATCTAGTGATTTTAAATCCTGGTCAGGGATGTTCATTCAGAGGTGAGACACTAGCACTGTTGCATTGCCATGCGCTTCCAATTTACTATTATGATTTTCTTTTTGTCCCCTTATCACTTTGTTTGTAAGGCGTAATCCAAAACTACATTTCGAGAATATAGTCTGTAAGCTCTTTTAACATACATAATATACTATTTAAAAATACCAAAAATTTTAGCTATCGGTTTTGTCCCGCTCATGGGCACATCTAACATTTTCACACTTCCGGGATGATTGCTAAAAACTAAGCTACCCTTAAAGGGAGGATAAGCAGGGCGTATAGATCAGGAAATCAAAGGGGGATTGAACTATGCTGATCGTAAGTTTTTGGCAATTATGTCGGGAGTGTAATGCCTGGTCCACATCAGTCACATCTATCGAGAGAAAAAATTTTAGGAATAACATGGTATTTTTCTTGATTTTAGCGCCATATTTGTATTTAAGAAGGGGAAAATTACAATTGCAAGAAACTAGTTTATAGAGTTTGGACAAATAATTAGTTTTTGTCCAACTGTTCTTTAATAATACTACGTCTTCTTAAATTCCGTCAGATTCCTGTCAATGATAGAAGAACTACTGTTCCAAGTTTCTATCATTTTCTAGTTTTAAAAATTATTCAACAATGTTGAACTCGCAAAATTACACATGGGAAACATTAATTAGCGCTGTGTGTAAATTTGACTTTATCGACAAGTGTGACTGCAATGTGGCCTGGGCATAAAATGTCAGGTATGACCTTTAGGTTGGACAGTGACCATATATCTTGTACAATAGGCATTGTGCTCATTGCTTAATAATAATGGTCTTCGATATTTGCATAACTTATTTCTCTCTGAGTAAAAAAGTACGAGAGGTGCTAAATCATTGAGAAAGCTTTAAAACAAGAAGTCGTAGTTTCATTACTGGTAATCAAAATTTAAAAGAACTTGAATCATAGCTTTATTAATAGCTAAAAATGGTTCGTTCTTTGGACACATGTGGTTTTAGTATTAATTTTTTTTATTGATTTGTTTTATTTTATCTAGATTTTTTTAGTAGTATGACTTATATCATTATCTTTAATAAAGCCCGTATTGCCATTAATGTTAATATGGTCATTACTTCAGTAAACTGTTTAATACGTTAGTGGATTTATGTACACAAAAATGAATTCATATTTTTTCCAACCCTTCATGACTATATTTAATTGTATTTTCGATTCGGGTTAAGTATAACAGTAATTTTTCGTCCGATTTGATTTCTCTTTTTGAGGGAATATTAAAGCCAAGATTTAAGCTATAATTCGTTTTCCTTTTTTAAAGCGTAAAACTGTTTGTCTGAGGATTTATCTTGGATGGTCTTTGGATGTCTCTTAGAGCGAAATCTTCTCTAATAGACCCCCCCCCCTCGTATTTTATTGGGAACCTAGACTACCATTCAACGCTTTGAATTGAATGAAGTAGAAGCGAGGCTCTCGTTTATGCGCTGACCTGAAGTTTTTTTTTTTTTTGTGGCATCACTATTTTCTAACTCAATGTGTATGCTATCTTGTTCTTTTGAAGGTCCTATGATGCCCCAGTATTATGGCGTACCTTGGGGAATGTATCCTGCAGGAATGATACCAGGCGGTCCTGGTATGGGAATACCCCCTGGGGCTATGGTCCAAGCTCAACAGGGAAATGCTCAACAAAGAAGGCCATTGTCTCCATCCTCTTTACAGGAAATGGCCGCTGCTGGTGGCCCAACTGGCTTACCACAGGTCTGTATAGAATTTTCTTAAGAGAAAATACTTTCTCTATATTTTCGCTTTTTAATATAAATGTTAAAATTTAAAGCAGATATCCCAAGGAATTTCTTATATAGTCAGCTTCTAGGTGGTATTTTATACTATATCATTTGGACAAAAATGTTATTATCATTTGAGCAATATTATCACTTTATTTTACGCTTCACGTCTTGTAATAAAGCCTAAATGTACCTGATCTTTTTTTCCTTACAACCATAGTACCTTATATTCTTTCTTCTGTTTTTATATGAAAAGCTTTTCATCAATTTACACACTTGATATAGTTTATTGAAGCTAAAGAATTTCTGTGTATATTTCAGGAGCTGCCTATTTTAACAACAGCACTCACACAAGCAAAACCAAGTAACACCCAAGTTTTTATTGTCTATCATAAGAATATCTTTCAAGTAAGGTTAAGTATAAAACATCAGTTTATTGAAAAATATTACGCTACGTTGCGGTTTTTCTTTATATTTACGCGTATTCCACGTTTATTGAAAATACACGAAGTTAATAATTTAAAATCAATTACTTAGCCTAAGTTTTCCCTACTACTCTTCTATTATAGTTGATTATCTACCCGATAATGCTTGAATACTAGGCCGGTGTTTGCTATTCAAACAGATAATCTGATCCGGAGGTGCCAACTGGGGGCCTCCCTTTTTGATGGGGTGGATTTTAACTTTTCCAGTGCCTACTTACACCACGCAAATCACTGGCAAAAGCCTTATGTGCTTGATGCCAAAATATGTTTAGAAACAACTCACAGCCTCCTTGCTTGCATTATGTATGTACGGAGACAAGTGATTAATTAAAAAAAAAAGCTAGTTAGCAAATGAAGCTATAATTTAGGATCTAAAAAAGGAAAAAAATACTGATGCGTTTGTCATTTAATTACAAAGCCCTCTTCGTTGCCCATCCCGGTTCCCAACTATTGCCTAATACAGTTGATATTTATGCCCAAGATACTTTTCATTTCGTTTCTATCAGTTTCAACGCATGAATTTAGGGTGGCGAATGTTGTCTACACGTCTCATTCGCCTAACCAACCGGTCTCGCTATTTTTGACCATTGCGCTTGCGCACTTTCTAGATTTTAGAAACTGTACCAAACGTCTTATGATCGGAACCAACGATCGCATGAAATTTGATTTTGGGGTAAATAGACATACATTTTCTTACTTTTCTCATCAAGTTTTGTATGGTTTTCAATGTGGTTTCAGGTTTTAGGTGGGATGAAATCATGGTTTTTCACTTATATACTAATTTCGACTATAAGTTTAGCCATTTCTATGTTATCAAACAGATCGTGGTAACGAACTTGTAAGTAAGGAACGACGTGGTTCAATAATAACCGAAACTGAAAAACGGAATTTTGATACCGATAGATATATCAAAAGATATATCTATATATCTTTATATCAAAAGATATATCAATACTGTTATCAAACAGATCGTGGTAACGAACTTGTAAGTAAGGAACGACGTGGTTCAATAATAACCGAAACTGAAAAACGGAATTTTGATACCGATGAATATAACAAAAGAATCGGCTTTTATGCTGATTCCAAATATTTTATTTTCATTCAGTTTAGTGATCCACATCAAAGGCTACGAGCCAGAATTTTTTTTTTAAATTTTGGTAAGTTGGAATTTTGTCCCAATTCTTTAAGAGTGACTCCTGAAACACAAGGGTCGTTGAATTGTAACAATATGAAGCTTTTTTAAAAGCACTGAAAAAAACTTTAGCGTACAGAGTGAAGTGTTGAGGAGGGGGCAGTCCCCTTCAAATTCACAATAATTTCTGTCCGCTTTAAGTTTTAATGTTGCTCCTTACTTTAAGTTGAAAAAACTTGTTTTTTCTTATTTAATTAAAAGCCAGGAATGAACAGGTGGTCCATATTTAAGTTGAATAAAAAAAAATTCTGACTTTTCTCATTATTTACATTATAGTTTTCAGTTGGTGCCAGGTTTCAGATACAACGATAGCATGATTTCTCATATATGTACTCGTTTTCACTATAGGTTTACCTATTGGTGTATTTTCAAGATTTACATAATCTTGTATATGTACATGTAAGGTTAATAAACAAAATAATTAGTGTGGCTTAAACTAATTTACAAGTCATTAAAACCATTATACGCCAAAGCATAATGGTAAAAAATAGTGAGACGGGTTTGTTAATTTGTTAATGGGATTGTGAGAGGCGTGGATCGTGAGACATATATCCATTATATGTCAAATTAAGCAGCTCTGCTGAAAGGCCTCCCTTTTTTGTGCTCTAAAATATCCTCAGAGTATCATAAGATCCGACTTGACTTCTGATGAAGTTTTAGTGATTGGGGAACCTTATCCTGATTAAAAAGAAGGTACAGCGACCGAAATCGAAACAAAATGCATAAGGAGGAAAATCTCCCTTCAGTTATTATTCTAGTAAAAGTGACCATACTCCTTTAGGCTCAATGTCACGATTTTTTTTTTTGAGTTTTACTTTAATGGTAGCAACATGGGAATAGAATGGAGCCGAATGTTTGTATTTTCTCTCTCCTTCAAATAATGAGAAAAACAAATTTATATCCATTTTAACTTCAGTTACAGAAAAAAGAAAGAAAACCGCTAAGGGTAATTGTTTGGTGTTCTACTTTTTCAACATTTTGAGCATCAGAGGGTGTTGAAAGAATTACTACCAGTATTTTAACACAGTGATAATTTCTATTTTCTTGTGTAAAATTTAATTTTGGGGAAAGATATCTATTAGTTAGTAATTTTCGTTTGCCCCAAACATTTGAAATTTTGGTAAAATATTGAATTTTGTAAGTGCTTTTATTTAACTTCGTCTTATTATGTCGAGCTTTAAATCTATATATATAAAAATAAGTTGTCTGTGTGTGGATCTGTGTGTGGATCAGGTGACGTCATGTTTGTCCGCATATGACGTCTGAATTATTTCACACTAATACAAAAGAAGAAAAAAACTAAAAAAGGTAAAAACTACAAAAAAAAACTAAAAAGAAAAAAAAACTAAAAAAGCTAAAAAACTAAAAAAACTAAAAAAAGGTAAAAATCTAATAACTAAAAAAAAACTGAAAAAAATAAAAAAAGGCAAAAACTACAAAAAAAATAAAAACTAATAAAAAAACTAAAAAAGCTAAAAAACTAAAAAAACTAAAAAAAAACTAAAAAAAGGTAAAAAACTAAAAAAAACTAAAAACTAAAAAAGAAAAAAAACTAAAAAAAAGGAAAAAACTGAAAAATAAAAGAGAAAAAGAAAACTAAAAAAAATATGAATAAATATATATAAAAATAAGTTGTTTGTGGGTTATGTCTGTCTGTCTGTCTGTCGAGTGACGTCGTGTTTGTCCGCATATGACGTCTGAATTATTTCACACTAATACAAAAGAAGAAAAAAACTAAAAAAGGTAAAAACTACAAAAAAAACTAAAAAGAAAAAAAACTAAAAAGCTAAAAAACTAAAAAAAACTAAAAAAAGGTAAAAAACTAAAAACTAAAAAAAACTGAAAAAACTAAAAAAAGGCAAAAACTAAAAAAAAACTAAAAACTAATAAAAAACTAAAAAAGCTAAAAAACTAAAAAAACTAAAAAAAGGTAAAAAACAAAAAAAAACTAAAAAAGAAAAAACTAAAAAAAAAAGGAAAAAACTGAAAAATAAGAGAAAAAGAAAACTAAAAAAATATTAATAAATATAAAAAATATAAATATAAATATAATATAAATTAGCAATCAACAAAGCACCGAGACACAAATGACGACCGGGACACAGGGAGTATAAATGACGACCAGGACATAAGTAAAAAAAAAACAAACTAAAAAAACTAAAAAAATGGTAAAAACTACAAAAAAACTAAAAACTAATAAAAAAACTAAAAAATCTAAAAATCTAAATAAACTAAAAAAGAAAAAAAAAGAAAAAAGGAAAAAAATAAAGGAGAAAAACAAAACTAAAAAACGAATGTATATACAGACCGGGACACCGGGATACAAATGACGACCGGGACACAGGGAATATAAATGACGACCGGGACACAGGGACACAACTACAATGGGGACGCCGGGGGGCACAGGGGGATATATATGACGACCGGGACACCGGGACACAAGGAATATAAATGACGCCCGGGACACTCAAAGAGAAATCACAGACTGGAACACCGGGACACAAATGACGACCGGGACACAGGGAATATAAATGACGACCGGGACACAGGGACATAACTACAAAGGGGACGCCGGGGTGCACAGGGGGATATATAAATGACGATGGCGACTCAGGGAATGGTCGATTAGCAATCACCATCAACAAAGCTCAAGGGCAATCATTAGAATCATGAGGTATAGATCTGAATACGGATTGTTTTCCCATGGACCATTATATGTTGCATGTTCAAGAGTCGGTAAACCTGACAATCTATTTATATGCACAGACAATGGGACAGCAAAGAATGTTGTATATTCGCAAGTTTACGTAGTTAAAAACATATATATATATATATATATATATATATATATATATATATATATATATATATATATATATATATATATATATATATATATATATATATATATATCTATATATATCTATATTCACAGGTGGGACATAGGGACACAACTACAATGGCGCGTAACTAATATGGCACGTAACGACTTACGCGCGCGGGGGGGCTTTGGGGGGGGGGGGCGCGAAGCGCCCCCACCAACTAGGTGTTGGGGTGGCGCGAAGCGCCACCCCAACAGCTAGTATTGTAATAAATATTTCGCTCATTTTCATGGTCCGACCAAGCTGAAATTTTGTTTGATTTTCGATAGTAATATGCGATAAAGGTTCCGTGGCCTCCATCAATTATGTTCATATTAAAGGATATGGTGTCGTATTGTTATACAATCAGACTGTTATGCAGTTTGTCATGACCGCCCCACGGTTTCATTTTCAATTGAAAAGAATGCCAATTTTTGGGTATTATAGTAAACGTTTCAGTTGTTGAGTGTTTTTTACAGGGACAAGTTGCAAGCTTGTCGCCCAACCTTGCTGTAGCGGGGATCGAACCCGGATGCTCCGTATTGCCACGCAGAGTATCAATCCACTATGCTACAACAGGTTAGAAAAGAAAAGAATAAACCAAAAAACACGTAAGGGACTGAGTAGAAAAAAGGAAAACGAATTATAGCTTAAATATTGGCTTTAATATTTACTCAATAAGAGAAATCAAACTATAGTATTAAATTAATAGAGTGGTCTACTTACCTAGTGCATTTAGAGGTAAAAGATTTTCTTTTTTCATGGAGTTTTATAACTATTGGGGGCTGGCAAGTTTAACAATTTGACCTCTTTTCCTCCGAGTAAGATACTCTTCAATTTAACTTAGTTTAAAAAAAAAAGTTTGAGCAAAAATTGAGCTTTTGCGAGGATACAAGTCGTTGGCGTATTCCATGATTGCCGCGTCTGATCCTTGATAGTTGAGTTCAAATGGAGCTGTTGAAACAATCTTATTTATTTTTTCGGGCAGAATCAGAAGCGATCGGTATTGCTATATCTCTCTTTAGTGCTTATGAGTTCAAAGGAGAGCATTGACGAGAAGTGCCCTTTTGCTATATTTTGCCTGTAAATGCATAAGTTAGAAATGCAGATGTTGCTATAACTTCCTGTTCTAAAACTTATGTGGCATAAACATAAATCGATAAGAAAGGGTATTAGAGAGTCACACTTTAAAAATGTTTAATGTTTCAGTATTTTCACACTGAAACAAGGAATTTTGCGACAAGTCTGCAGCTATAACTCACACCAAAAGGACATGATATTTGCATAATTAGATTCACTAGTATCAGATCTTTCCATTCACCCAGCCAGAATTATGATTTTGCTTAAAAAAAATACAAAAACCGTTTTTTTTCTATAGCAATTTTCAGCCATAATTCAATATAACTTAAATCTAAAAATCTATGTAGACTGACGTCTTTATTACCCAATATAGCCTACTCCCTTTGGTTTAGTCTGGGATCTAGCACAGTTCTGTTGTTTTTTTGTTTTTTTTATACGATTAAGCATGGTTGTTTTTTTTTTTAAGGAAATTCGGAGACTTTTTCTCTGATCGTGGGGAAATCAAAGCAGCAGGTTCCACTAGGACAGTATTATTACTCCACTATACAAGTGTTGCCACGACCGTTGCCCATTAGTATTTTAGATGCATCCCCCCCCTCCCACCCACGAAAAAAATTCTGGATACTTATCCTGGATAAGGAGTATGCTTTAAGAGCTAGAACAGTTTTTTGTTTTGTTTTTTCTTAGTGGGATAATGATATATATTTTTTTTCTGTGACACAATCCCTGTATCGGGACAAAGGCTCGAATTTCTCTCTTGTCGTTTCTGAACTACAGACGGCTGTTTTATCGAAGCCGAAATCGTAAAAAGTCCCAATCTTTTATATATACGTTTGTTAGAAGTCCCCAGTCCCTTATAACCCTCTTAGAAACCTGCTAGGAAGTTTGCAAATCCCCCATGCAGACCCTTAAACATATGCCAATCCAAACTCAATTAAACTGGATTTCTGCTTTTGGCCTCGGAACTTTATTTCCCTAATGGGTATTCTCATTAATTTTCAATCAATAGTTTAGTTACTACTAAGTCCTTCCTGTTGTGCAATTTTAGGCGACGTATTTCCTACTTCCTTGTTGTTCCTCTGCGCTTTAATTTACTACAATACGGCAATCACCAATTTTGTCTATTTATGATTTGTATAAAAACATACACACACGCACTCATATTTTTTATTTATCTCGTTAATTTTCTGTGGGGGGGGGGGGGGGCTTTTTCGTTTTTTTTGGGGGGGGACTCCTAGAGTTAGGGGTACATTTTCTGAAATAGTATTTAAAATTATGGACTTTCATCAAATTTTTTCGGTTTATATCTTGAAAACCTTTCACTTGCTGTTACGTTTTACTGTACTGATTACAACTAGAAGGGATAATTACCATTTTTTTTTTAATGGCGACTAATCAACTGGCAAAATATTATTAGCGTCCTAAGCAAAATATTATCCTTCATTAACATGACTACTTTATTGATTTGTACCATAATCAATCAATGCTGACGTTGTTGTGGCTCAAGGTTAACGCCAAAAGTAATCTACAGTTTGATAAGTCCTCTACTATTCCTTAAAGTTATGTTTTGTAAATTTTGTTCAGCTCTGCTAAAACGCAAGTCCCCTTCCCTCTTTTCTTTTTATCTTGCACTTTGATATTCTAAAAATGAACTGCTATTCACATGGAATATGCTTCGATTTTAGTTAATTTTCCATTTTTTTCTACGTATGGCTAACAAAAAACTAAAATAAATGAATAATAAAAATAAATGGCAAGAAACCAAGAGTAATATCTGCCAGTGGACAGAAAAGAAACGAAAATGACAAAAGGGGATATTTCGGCAAGGGCCTCCGCCAAGCCGTCTTCACTCAAAACTTAAAAAAAAGAGAAAAACTAACCCTTTGAAGTAAATTCGAACAGAGCAGAAGAAACACTGAATCAAACAAACAAAAAAAATCCAAGCCAGAATAGATGAAAGACCATTCACCGATTAGTTCGGGCAAGAATTCTGCTAAGCGATTGACTTAGCTTGCCTATTGACCCGATTTTCATTAAATGTGAGGTCGGATGGTCATAATTGAAACTGAGAAAAAAAAATGTTATTTGAATCTTTTAACATAAAGTTATTGTAAATTGGGTTTATAGGAATATCTTCAATATCTGTTTAAAGCAAGGTCTCTATTTATGTATTTATTAAATTTCGATTGCCCCCCTAAAAGATTGTGGTAAGTCATTTGCTGTAGATAGACTAATAAAGTTACCTCATCAAAAAGAACTAAATGATCTGGATTTTCAAAAATGTGGAGGGTCAGGGCAGAACCAAAATCATTATATTTGTTTTCACATCCCACATATTTGTCTATTGAAATCTTATGTTCAGGCTGTCGTTTCCCCAGCTTTTGACGACTGTTGCCAATGTACAACTTCCCACATGAACACGGGACTCTGTAAACACCACTACTCAATATAGGGTCAGTTTTATCATTTCTAATATTGAAAAAAATATTCAACCTTTGAACTTTGTTGCTGAGTTCGCGGATATATGGTTGAGTGGTGGCTGACTAAAGAAATTACCACCCCTCTTTTTACAGAAGGAAGGTGGGTTGACAAGAAATGCAGATAACGGTCATTGTGGGTCTGTTTCCTATAGACTGAAAATTCAAGATTAGGAGTATTTTTTAGTATTAAAATGTCTAAAAAAGGAAGCTTCCCTAAATCTTCCAGCTCTAATGTAAATTGAAGATTTAAGCCAAATTTGTTCAAATGCACCAAAAAATCGTTTCTTCAACTCACCCGACTTTTTTCATATGGTCATTTATAGCTTAAATCAATTTGATATCTTATGCGATCCAAAGCCCAATTCGTTTTGCGTACCTCGCTTTCACTTGTATCCAAAGATTCTCGAAAAATATCATTTTCTCTTTTTTTGTCCATCTGAAAACGATTTTTTTTTTTTTTTTTTTTTTTTTTTTTTTTTTTTTTTTTTTTTTTTACCACCTATAAAGTTTTTCCTTGCTTGCAAGAAAGGGTTAGGCATGAGCTGTATTGTGGAAGAATATGCCATTATCTTTAAAAAGCAGTCAACAGGGATCCACTTCTCAAGCGTTTTGATTCACATAAATTTTACTAGAATAATCCATAAATAAAAATGGCTTTAAATGATGGGTCCGCCCTAAATACATTTTATACGAAAAACTAATTATTATTGCAGTTTGAAGCTACTAGATTATTTACTATAGTGTTTCATATAGAAATCAAAAGAATTATATTAATAATAATAATAATAAAAAATATGTCTTGCATTTGACCGGTTGTCACCAATCGATTGAAAATGGTCAGTAGCCACTAATATTTCTAGTCCTCGAGCTCAGGTCCGTAAAGAACTTTGCAGGGAATTTTTACTATTAAAAGATCTAATCTGTGAAGCTAGAATCTTAACGTATAAGATGCCATAGATTCAAGTCCGTATTAAATCGTGGCAGCTTGATAATTCTCCATACAACGTCATAGACTGGTGATATGGAATAGACTACTGCTTAAAATCTTTGGTGTCAAGGTAAATTTTTAGATTGGTCAATCATAACACATGAAACAATTCCAGCTAGAGCTTTATTCTTTGCACTTTCCACATAAGTTTCATACTTTTAGGTACCTCAGGGTTACCAAGTAATTCAAGCCTATGTTGACCAAAATGGCTCCCTTGTAATGGGCAATATGAGAGGTGTGGGTACTGGCACTCCTGTAAGGCTGGTAAGTCCTGCGCCAGTTGTTATCAATGCTACTGGACCTGGTGCTGTCCGACTCATGGCTGCTGGTCAGCAGCAGACAATGCATCAGCCTCCTACACCACAACAAGGCCTTTACGGTCAACCCACTCAACAGCAATCCTTATATTCTGCTGGGGGAAGTAGTACGAGCGCACTTGGTAAGTTTTTTTTTGTAAAACAAGGCAAATTTTTTTGCTGCAACTTAATCTCTTTATTATTTGTAAACTGCCGAGAGACGTACACGTGGCATACCACCATAAGATTAATAGTTCTTCGGTTACCTTTAGCTTTGTATCAAATTGTCGCTATTGCGCCTAAAGGTCGTATCTGGCATTTTTACTTCTGAGGTACGGTACTTGTCAAGAATCATTTCTAAGATATTCTCAAAAGGAGGTTCATCACGGATACATAGGTCGGGAGGATGGAAATACGACTAAAAATATGCAATACCCTGCTAATCCTAGCTCAGCCAACAACTGTTGGAATTATTCCAGAAGTTCAAAAATTGTCAAATACGACCTTAGGCTTACGTATGTCAAATCCGTAGCGCGACGAAATGGCTCTTGGGCGCATAAGAATATTGCGAAAAATTTAATGGAGAGCGTCTTGTTGGCATCATTTTAGAACTGAGCGCTTTACGGTAGACATGCATAATTTTGTTGCGGAATGGTCCTTAAAGTGTACTAAATTCTCGGTCTGGGAAAAAGTGCTCCTTTCTATTCTCCCACGTTCTGTATGAGAGAGGCATTTCTATGCTCCTTATAGGACACATTCTACTCCGTTTTTTTTTTCTGCGACAACTTCGGAAAAGTGGCAAGGATTTCAACTCATACACTATGCGTGTTGCGAAAGCAACACTTTTTTTCTAGCACCCCAATTTCAGCTTATTCCTAGAAAGTGGTAAGGGTCTAAACTCTTTGGTTTTTACGGAAAGCGTGGATCTCAAGCCGGATTGATGAATATGACTTTGCATTTTGGAAAGTTTCGTAGAACTCTTGCCTGGGGCCAAAAAGGATGGTTTTTGTTTGTCCTTGAGCCAGAGCCTATAGTGCGTGAAGTGAACTGGAGTCTTATAGCCTTTGTCAGACAGAACTATCTGAAGTTATGCAGTCAAGCTTTCGTTTCATCAAACCATGTTTCTGCTTTCGAGTTGAAAGCTCTGTTCTAGCAGGCAAGCAGGCAGGCACAAGTTTCAAATTGAAGATGGACTAAAATCTACAAGTGTTAAATATGTGCGGTAGTTACCCGGCCCCAAAGCCAATATATCTTCTATGAGTGATAAATAGAAAAATTTACAATGTAAAAAAGTGGCATTTTCCCACGGGTTCGAAAGTGCTGCCATCTTTTGTTTCTATCCATTTGTTCGAGATTTCAGCTGAGTTTATCATTCGGTTTTTTGCACTTGGAATTGCAGTAGAGAAATGATATTAAATGTGCCTCTTAAACTTTAAAAGTTCTCTCATTGCTAAAGAAATTAGAGTTTATCCTTTGCTCCTTTCTAAGTGATGACGTTAGAAACTTGACTTACGGCAAAAAAGTCAACTTTTGAACTAAGACAGATAGATTGATTTTTTTTTTTTTTTTTCGACGGCAGTCGATAGCTCTTGATGAGCTGATCAAAGTATATGTCATCCATTTTTTGGTAGAAAAATTCCTTTATGAGATGTACCAGTTTGAAAGTTTAAAGGGGTTGACAACTTCAGTAATAAGGTACACACTGAAACCAAAAATAGGCCGATACCAATTTTGAGACATATAGGGGAGTTTTAAGCAACAGTCGGCTGTTAGCTCATAATCATCTTCGGCAATGAAGGGTTCGCAACTTTTGCTAGTTGGTGTACCTATTATTTGTTTCCGGTGTATTTGATGGTAAGACCAATTTGGTTCCAGTGGTAAGACATGTAGGGGACTTGTTTATTTTAAGATCCTTACAGATTAACAACTTCAGCGTTTAATCGAAGCGAGGAAACAATACCAAAGTGTTGCTCTCGCAACACTTTGCTCGGCAAAGCCGAACAAACGTTGCCGCAACACCTCACGTTGCCCATGCAACGTAGATCTAATTAAACTTATGATAAACCCTAATGATCAAATTTATTATTTCGTTGTTCTGGTCACTACAATGGCACTTAATTTCAGAAAATGTAGAATCAATACCAAAGTGTTGCTCTCGCAACACTTTGCTCGGCAAAGCCGAACAAACATAGCCGCAACACCTCACGTTGCCCATGCAACGTAGATCTACTTAAACATATGATAAACCCTAATGATCAAATTCATTATTTCGCTTTTCTGGTAGCTACAATGGCACTTAATTTCAGAAATGTAGAACCAAACATATTATAAGCGACAACTAACTTCTCCTTTTATTGGAATTATCAAAGTTCTGACGGAGTATTTTTGTTTAAAGAATAATTTAACAATTTTTGAAGGTGCTTCTATTCGGAATTTAAACATCTGCGCTTGTTTCAAAGTCAATTATTGAAAATGATTCTGTTCAAAGTTAGACATTTGCTCTTCTTTCAAAGTGATTTTATTACAGCAACAAAGATATGTCTTGTTCCCCACTGATAAAATGTCCACTATCGTTTGAATGCATCTCTTATTCCCCATTGATAAAATGTCCGCTGTCGTTTGACTTGGATAACCGTTAACTTTTATTTACTCGCAGTGCCCCAGGTTTAAGGTGATCCTTAAACCTGGATCACCTCAACTATAAAGATAATCGCAGCAGTAGTATATTACCAACGTTCTAAATTTAGCATCATGTTAGAAATCAGACTGGCTTGCTGAGATTCTTTGTCCATAAATTGTTAAATACGCACATCCACGTCTTGAATGTATTCTAAATGTAAAGTAATCTAACCATTGACATTTTTCAGGACTATAAATTTTTTTCTGGTTCTATAAATAGATCCATTCGTATTACTTGAGTAAATTGCCAAGACTGATATCGTTGTTCAGATTTATGTGCGACTGGCTAAAAAGTCCCGCTTTTTGCAAGCCAAAAAGTTTGGCTTTGGGGTTTGTATTGACCCCTCCTCTTCCTTAAGCCTTAAGCCACTGCTAACAAATGACTCGGACTGTCGGCACTCGCAATGGTACTTTCGTATTTTCTATTAAAAACATTTAATCTATTTAAAACATTTCTGTTAAAAACATTTATATATATTAAAAACATTCTATTAAAACATTTAATCTATTTAAAACGTTTAAATTTAGTCATTGAGCTGCGAAACAGGTAACAGTCTACTTTAATGACATCTGTTCTATTTTGTTTATCAATCATAGATAGCAGGAAGCGGAGAATTTACCGATACCCGAGGCACCTAATTTTTAGACGCTTAGACGTTCTATTTTATTTTCATCTAGCCATTTGAAAAATTCAAACGAAAGATATTTATTTCATTTGCTTACAACTGGAATTGGAAGTGGGGGGGGGGGAGGAGAGCAAAAATAGTACTAAATAAAATAATGCTTATGGGACTAATTTTCAGTTAAATGGCGAGAAGAAAATCTCAATGTAAATTTCTCAGCGTACAGTTCATATGGTTTGGTTGCTTTCTATTACCATATCCAACTTGTGATGTGTAAATCGAAACAATACTACCATCTTAAAAAAAGAAGAAAAATTAGGTGTAGTCGGAATGAAACTGCTTGTAGAACCTGTCCAAAACAGTGGGGATTAGTACATTAAAGGTTGGTTCATTTGAATTGGCAATATTTGCATGTGCGTACACAATTTATGGCCACATAAATAGCACCTTTTTTTTAGTTACGGACATTTTTATCTATTTTAGTTCGGACAAGCTCCATTATGATGGCAATTTTTATGGGGGGAATTTTAAGTCAACAATTATGAGCTGAATCAGGGCAGTCATCATTGGATAAATGGAATTTATAATTGGGTAAAACCAATTGTGGATGGCATTTCATCCATCATTGGATGAAATCAGGTATCCTGTTAAAACAGAGCCCCATAGGGGGAATGGGCAATGGGACCTAAATGACTCCACCCAGTTTGTTGGTGGAAATGGTAACACAGAAAGTATCCTATTCTATCGAAACCTCAAATTTACCTGGGTGCATAATCTTTTAGTCACTCTGAAAACATCCGTCTGCTACCTGCTTCATTATGAAAACTAGCAGAGAATGTGTGTATAATGGTTGTGTATATGAGGGGGATAGCTGCCGTCCTGTTTTAGTTTGATTGGTACTTTTCAGTATCAATCTAGAGTGAAACTATTATTTTAAAACGAAGGCTTCACTTTACCTCAAACTTTACCTCAAATTTTGAGCTATATTGCCCTTTTCAGGGTTGAAGCGAGTCGGGGGGCAAACTGAAACCTCTTCAACTCCATGCGTCTGTAGAATAGCGTTCGATAAAAATTTCAAAATCTCAATTCTTCTTTGAACCGTCGAAAGTTCCAATATAATTCTCATCAAGTGATAAGTGCAGTCTAGGGTAGGGATCTTAAACTATAAAAATAGCCCATGTATCATTAGTAAATTTTAGCAAAATCTACGTTTAATCCACAGTGTAGTTATCAAGTCTGACAGTATTTTCAGTCTGTGTGCCTAGAGGCGGTTCAAGTATGTTCAAGTTGTTCAATATATGTATATTTAACAAATGGTGTGTGATGTCAATAAATTTAATTTTCAATAGGTCACTGGCTTACTAGTTACAAATCTAAAGCTAGTATTGTAATAAAGAAGTAAAAATCAGAATACTTCTAGCACGTATTTAAAAAAGGATGAAGAGGCTACAACTTGTAGAAATCCGAGTCATGCAAAGATTTTGAATATGAATAATTGGAGGAATTGGACTTTGTCTCTTCAGAGCCCTGCGCCTCCAACTTTGAACATATACACATATTGTACCTCTTTAGATTCAAGGGCCGAAGATTAAATCCAGGAATTACTCAGGGAAGTGCCCTAAATTTTAAATCGTTAGTCTTTGAAAACACTAAAGTAGTAGAATGACTGTCCTAAATCAAAACACTTCAAGTCTGTATATTACAAATGGTATATATTAAAAGGAACAGTGGTCTTGTTTAACCAAGTTCTAATCAGAGTCATGTAAAGGACTTATGCTATATTTGGGCAATTAAAACAATTAGACTCAGATTATGCAGATAATTCAAGTTTTCTAGCTTAAAATGAATTTTTCTATTGTCCAAGAGTTCAGGGTGTGAGATTAGGTTTGAAAAGTAATGTTAAGCTACTCGGTTACTTAAGTATTCAATAAATGAGGAAGAAGATGTTATGCCAGGTAACGAGAAGATGGATCGAGTGGATACCTTTACTTACATAGATTGCATTATTAGTAAATTTTGGTTGCATTGAATATGTCAAAAGTAGAATGGCCAAGACACATGCTTTTCGTTCGCATTTGGAATAATAGGAAGACAAGTCTTCGATTGCGATTAGGATGCTAAGCACAGCTTTGAAACACGAGTGCCTTCATAGTTTGAGGGAAAATATGCAAGGTGTTTTCCAGAGGAATTGTCGAAGGATACCTAAAGGCACGTATTTGAATTACTGTGCATTAAACATTAACCTTCAGGAAAAATCTGGTTCTATCACACAAAGCTATAATGAAAGAAAGAATAAGATGGTTAGATTGTGCTTTATGTGTGAAGGATAATGGTTGGTTAAGATTGTGCTTTCAGCAATCCATTTGGATGTAAGTAAAAAAGCAAGACATCCATGAATGGGATGATGAGAGCCCACAAGAAAGGATATATAGGAACTAAGATGCTCATGGAAGTGGGTTAAGAATGAAGCCCTGGAAAGATTAAAAAGGAATTGGAGGGGGTCCAGCTGTGTTGGTGCTGCGATTAATATTGCAATAAAAGGATTTGGCGACATTCGGTTCTTGTATTTAATACGATTCTGTTTCTTTCATATTGGTTTCCAGTAATCTCTACTTTTCTTGTTTTAACTAAGAAATATTGTGCGAAATTTCATGCATGCAAATTGTCAAGATTTAGAGATTGGATTTTAATTTATTTTGTTTTTATTTTTTCAAACTAATACACCACTCCAAGGGGCATACAAGTTTACATAGTATCTCAGTATTCCAAATAAAAGATGAATCCAACCATAGAAGTAGTTGGAAACATAAGGTTTTAAAAATTTTCTTGGTCCATTTATTGGATTGACATCATCTGATGCGTAGGGCCTTGAATTTTATGCAAATTTATGGCCGTAAAAGTTCAATAATGAAGTAATGTTCTTAGTAATGTTCACATGTATGCTTGGCTATCGTGTCACATGTATGCTTGACATAAATGTCTAGGCATAATTATAACCTACCATATCATAATGCACCTCTTGTTTTATATGCAGCCCTGATTGGTATTAAATAAAAAAACTAGTTTTTTTTTTAAACTGGAAGTAAGCAGCGACATTAAAACTTGGAAACGAGCAGAAATTATTCCGTATATGAAAGGGGCTGTCCACCCTCCTCAATGCCCCGCTTTTTACGCTAAAGTTTGACTCTTTCTCACAACTCTACTTTTTAAAACAATAAAAAACTTTAGCGTAATGAGTGGGGTATTGAGGAGGGGACAGCGGAGGTTATTGAAGAGGAGGTTAAGTGAGAGGATCATTCCATGGAAGAATTAATCATGGGGGAAGAGAATTTCCATGAAGGGGGCGCTGGATTTTCCGGTATTATTTAAAATGAAAATGAGAAATTAAATAAAAAACAAGTTTTTTCAGTTAAAAGTAAGGAGCAACATTAAAACTTAAAATGAACAGAAATTATTACATGTATGAGGGGGTTCGTCCCCTCCTCAATGCCTCGCTTTTTATGCTAAAGTATTTTTGGTGATTTCAAAATAACTATTCATTCTAATTAATCGGCCTTTGTGGTTCAGGAGCCATTCTTAAAGAATTGGAGCAAAATTCGAACTTTAGTGTAAAGAGCGAGGTATTGACGAGGGGAGGACGACCCCCCCCCCCATATACGTAATAAAAATATTCGAATATAGAAGTTCGTTACGTAAGTTAATTTGTAAGTTACGTATATTTATTACTAATAAAACGTTCGTAAATAAAGTTAAAAGTTCTAGTGGCCTTTTTAAGTAACCAAAAAAAATGGAGGGGAATTAGGCTCCCTCCCCTGTCCCTTTTTTCCTCAAAATCGTCCGATCAAAGCTTTGAAACAACTTTTTTTTAACAAAAAATAAGGAGCCACATTAAAACTTAAAACGAACAGAAATTATTCCGTATATGAAAGGGACTGTCCCCCTCCTCAACGCCACGCTCTTTACGCTAAAGTTTGACTCTTTCTCACAACTCTACTTTTTTTTAAAATAAAAAATTTTGGCGTAAAGTGCGGGGCGTTGAGTAGGGATCAGTCCCTTTCATATGCGTAGTAATTTCTGTTCGTTTTAAGTTTTAATTTCGCTCCTTACTTTCAGTTAAAAAAACTAGTTTTTTTATTTACGTTGAAAAGAGTCTAAAATAGAAAAAAAGGAGTTTGATGAAATATACGAGATGTCATCATAAGACGTTTTCGAGAGGACATGTTTCCCAATCTGTCTATCGTCCGACCAGCCAGTTTGTTTTAACGAAGCTATTTTTAACTTCTAAGTTAGTCTAAGGTGGGTATTTTTTACCTGCGAGTAACAAGGAATGCTAACGTTTCTCTTTTGCTGCAATAAAGGAGTTGGCAGCCCTTTATGGTATTTGTGGGTATGATGATCTTCCTAGTACCGAGTGTCACTGAAAGTTCCAAAAAAGCAATAAAACATAATTGATTATTATAGTTTACCATCGCATTAAAGAGTTTTGGAGCTTATCGTGGATATATCCATGGGTGGGAGATTTGTTCGCTACTTCCAATGTTGGCACAAGAATGAAAAAGGACCCAAACCTGCTTTGCCGTCACTTGGAAGTTAAGTAGTGACGGTTCTGGTCTCTCTTGCGCCCGAGGCTAAATCTTGATTTGCGGCCCCCCTTGTCTCCCAAAACCTTTCAGGCCAAATTTTGAAAAAGTTGTCTACTATTACCAAAATTCTCATTTATTAATAAAATTTGAAAACAAAATATTACGAAAAAAAAACTTAAAATTAAATGGTTACAATACATAAGAGGGGTTAACCATGTGGTTCCCTCAAAAATTATAGCTACACAAATTGCCTATAATATTGTGTTATCTGTTGTTTAGGAACGATAATAATAACGAATAATTAAATATTGTTAATGATGATTGACTTCTTGATCACAGAAGTTCGAAACCAGGAGTGTTGATTACCTACCGCCATCTGAATTGTACCTATTCAAAAATATTGTACTAGTAGATGCCGCACTACAATCAAAAACTGTGCTAAGCATACAAAATGCTTTTAAATAGATTTGTAGAAAGTCATTCTATTTTCCTCCTGAATAGAACACAACCAGCTTGATCTATCATTACTTGCGATATTCTTATACCTCAAGTTTTCGCTGAAAATGGATTTTTGAGATGTTGTTTGTTTGAAAGACTTTTTTCTGTAATATGCTTTTTAGGCTTAGAATTGAACACCATGCCTTGTTAAAATCAGAAATAGCTCATTCAATTTGGTATATGATTGCTAGTAAACCAAAGCGTCTGTTGTGTGGTTACAGAAATAACTTCATTAAAATTGCTAAAAACTATCCTGTGTGTAAGAATGACAAAAATATGTGTTACACAGTAAGTTTTATTGCATTATGAAACTAATTTATTTGTCTTTTTGGACATATCCTTATTCTTTTCACTAAAATTCAACGAATAATAATGAAATTTCGTAGTTTCAGTGTTTGCCTAAATGCTCTTTTTCAGTAGGAGAAAAATTTTAAAAACCTCAATTGCTTTTTTTCTGAAATTAGTTTCGTTGATTTTTTTTTCGCATAGTATACACACTGTTTTCTATATTGGCCTATCCTTGCGATAAGGGGACATACAAAACTATAATTTAAAAAGGATATAAGAAGCAAGAAGTTTGGATGCTGTTTTCCGCAGGAATGGCTTAACTGTAAAACCAAAAGCTATTTTTATAGTGTTTTGAAAAAGGCTATGACACGCAAAAAGAATGAAGAGAATATTAAAAGTATCATAGCACGTAAAATCTTCCGTCTAGCTTTCTTTGCTCTGCTAGATAATTTTGTATGCGACAAATGATCTACGTGTTTTTGTTTGTTTTTTTAGAGACGAATGGAAAAACGATATGGCCAAGAAAAAATTAAAAACCCTATTCTTGGGAATGGAATTGCCTAAATTAGATTGAAAACCTTGAAAAGTTGCACAGAGTGCACAAAAAAAAAGGAACAAGCAATAGTATAATTCCTTTGGAAATCAGCAAGTACTGAGTTGGTTCTGTTTTTAACAGAGTCAATTAAAATAATTTATACGGTTGGAACCGTTCAAACGGTTCAATACCCGCTGTACAAAAAGTAGGGTAGCAAAGTAGCAATGCTACTTGGCAGTTTTTAAGTTTGTTGGCAGATTTTGTTTGAAAGTAATATTTTTACATATAAAAATACTCTTTGCTCAAAGAAAAGCTGTCAAAACACAAGTTGTGCTGCTAAAGTCTTGGCAGCTTTTGGGATTCTGTCGAATTCTGCCACTGTCAGCTTTGGAACTTTTTCCATACCTGTTCAGTACGAAAATTTAACTTAAAAATGTAGGGAAGATGGTTCAGTTTTGGTTTATCTGTCCCCTGCACTGATGAATGGGTTGATATTATACTTACCAAAGACACTACGTAATTAGTTTTACTTTTCTTCTAGGTCTACAGTCTTCGCAAATAGGTAGTCCGTTCGGAAATGCTGCTGCAGGCTTAATGCAAAATAATAGTTTGGGATTTGGTGGTAATAATTTAGGAGGACCCGTTGGAGGCTCCCCTTCGTTAAGCGCACTTTCTGGTAAGAAATAATGTTATATTTTGTTGACATATTTTAGCCCTGTTAATTTCTCTTGTAAAAAAAAAGAGGAAGAAGAATAAATTGCAGATACCTTGAAATGGTGTCGTATATAGTCATTCAAAATAAATAAAAAAAGGTACCTTATTCAAACATATCGTTTCCACCCTTCCCTAACTTCAGTTTACTTAAGTTTCTTCCCTTCTTCTTGGGTCTCTTTTAATCCAATAATAGTTCAGATTATTTTTTGATCATTATCATTGTTCACTTTAGGACACACTTTATCGACTTGAAGATGCCCTAAAAAGTGGAATTGATGTCATAGCTGCACTGATTCACGTTTTAGTCCAATTAGGCTAAAAAAAAAGAACAAATAAAAAAATGGTGATATTTTGAAAAGGTACCATACATATAGTCATTAAAGATAGAGAAAAATACCTTTCAAATAGATTGTTTTAGTACCAAGTTCATTTGTGAAGTCTGCTAGGGTTTCATTAAGTCTGGATTTCTTAAGTTTCTTTCTTACCTTCTTCTTGGTTCTGTTTAAAGCAATACTAGTTTTAACTTTAGGTTATTCTAATCGTTCCCTTTAGGACATTTTTTGTCCGCTTGAAAATCTCCGAGAAAATAAACTAACGTCGTAGTTGTATTGAATTTACTGTGACATTAAAAAAGTGATAAAAAAAAAAAAAACAAAAATGTGTCCTCAATACAACCAGTATCAAATGTGAAGTCATAGACTGTTAACTATATATATCTTGTCCACTTGAAAATCCCCGAGAAAAAAATAACTAACGTTGTAGTTGTTTTGAATTTACCGTGACATTAAAAAAATGATAAAACAGGGAAACAAAAATGTGTCCTCAGTGCAACCAGTATCATATCTGCAGTCATAGATTGTTAACTGTATATATCTTGTCCACTTGAAAATCCCCGAGAAAAAAAACTAACGTCGTAGTTGTATTGAATTTACTGTGACATTAAAAAAGTGATAAAAAAAAAAAAACAGAAAACAAAATGTGTCCTCGGTACAACCAGTACCATATCTGCAGTCATAAATTTTTAAGTACATATATCTCAAATGACGCCTATTTCAATAGGTTGACGGTTAATGTTTGCATGTCATTGCTGTTTTGCCTATTCATTTAATGAAAGTATTGTGGATAATAACATATCATGATTGTATACTGCAAGGTGATAAAGGATGCTTTACAAATGATTTAGCAAACATTACGAGGTCCCTCTTTCTCCTGTCAGCACACAGGGGAGATAGGTTGGGATTCTCCTTGGAAGCATGACCCATATGCCTCTGTGCGAGACTTGATAGGAAAATAAATACATAGTCAAGCTCTTGGTTCCAATCCTTTTTTCTTATTTTTTAACAGGATTCATGGTGTTAGTCATACCTGCGCTTTTTCTAGTCTCATTAATTATCCTATTAATTTCAATTTACCATGTAACCGGTTGAAAACCCTCTTAAAGAATGTTAAAGATGGCTCTCGGGGGACTACTTCAGTTGGGACCTCGTTTCATGTTCGAACTGATTGCCTAATAAAGGTTTTCAAAGATATTCCTTTTTACATTTTTTCTGATGACAATCAGTGCGAATGATGTGACGCGGAACTGTTCTTGGCGCTTCAGTTTTCGTATGGATCTTATTCGACTATGTCAGGTTGAGGTTCGAACAGAAACTTTAACAATATCCTCATAAGTGACATGTCAAGACGCTTTTGAAGCTTTTGAAAGAACATAGCAGGGTTGTGGCCAGCGTCTGATGCCCCTGTTCATTGATTGGAACTATTTGAGTCATTGGTGTCCCAGGAAAAAGAGAAGCAGTATAATCAATGATATGAGTGCTGCAGGATCTGTACAATGGTAGAGTAGAACGATACGAAAGAAGGTTCACAGCGTACAATAGCTCCCAGTTTTCTAGTACGTGATGATCTCGTGTACTCAAGTGACAAGGACTAAGAGAGAACAGACAAATATACAACCGTAGATGATCTCAGGACTGACACTAAGAGGTTCACCTCAAAAACAAATTATCGGTAAAGCCCCACTTGCCTTACACCAGTTATAAGGAGTTCATTTATCTTTTTCTGTGGAAATTATCCATCCACTCGTCTTAACCTTTATCCTCTAAGGATCAGAATAATGCTCCTAATAGATCGTACCACGATCACTATTTTTATGAATTTTGATGTGTGTCGTGAACCGTCAGTGAAAACATGAATTGTATTCATTAGATTGCTGCCTAAATCGTCTACGAACAAGAGGAAAAGGGTCGTCCCAAGTATACTTCCCATTACACTTAGGCCTACTATTAGATAGACATAATGTTTAGTGTTTTCTCTCTCAAGTCCCGCTGCCTACGTGGCAATTAGATCGACTACTATTAGGTAGAATAATGTCAAGTGTTTTCTCCCTCAAGCTGCCTATGTGACAATTAGATCGATTATTCCACGAACTAAAACGGCTTGTTCAGAATACTTTCAAAATATTTTTCCTATTTCGTGTAGTAGCCCTCTTGATGTCATTATCATTATTACATCATCACCATACGTTCAAGACAATCGATTGAATTTTACTACAATTACCCGTCATTTTTCGTTTTTATGGCACTTGGTATTAACCAAGTGACATATAGCAATCGCAAATTCTGTCGGTCTGTCTGTCGGTCCCGGTTTTACTACTTTAGGCACTTGCAGGTAAGCTAGGACGATGAAATTTGGTAGGCGTATCAGGGACCGGACCAGATAAAATTAGAAATAATCGTTTTTCCCGATTTGACCATCTGGGGGGGGGGGAGTGGGGGCTGGTTAATTTGGAAAAAATAGAAAAAAATGAAGTATTTTTAACTTACGAACGGGTGATCGGATTGTAGTGAAATTTGATGTTTGGAAGGACATTGTGTCTCAGAGCTCTTATTTTAAATCCTGACCTGATCTGGTGACTTTGGGGGGGGGGGAGGAGGAAACCTAAAGTCTTGGAAAACACTTAGAGTGGAGGGATTTGGTGGGAAAAATAAGCACAAGTCCTAGATACATGATTGGCATGACTGGAACGGATCTGCTCTCTTTGGGGTAGTTGGGGGAGGGTTAATTCTGAAAAATCAGAAAAAAATGAGGTATGTATAACTTACGAACGGGTGATCGGATCTCAATGAAATTTGATATTTAGAAGGATATCGTGTCTCAAAGCTCTTATTTTAAATCCCCACCGGATCTGGTGACATTGGGGGAGTTTGTGGGAACCTAAAATCATGGAAAACGCTTAGAGTGGAGGGATCGGGATGAAACTTGGTGGGAAAAATAAGGAGCAATCTTAAACACGTGGTTGATATATTTGGAACGGATCCGCTCTATTTGGGGGAATCGGGGGGGGGGGGGTTAATACTGCTAAATTAGAAAAAATGACGTATTTTTATCTTACGAAGGAGTGATTGGATCTTCATGAAACTTCATATTTAGAAGGACCTCGTAACTCAGATCTCGTATGTTAAATCTCAATCGGATCCAGCGTTATTGGGGGGGGGGCAGAAATCTTAGAAAATACTTAAAGCGGAGAGATCAGGATGAAACTGGATGGGAAGAATAAAAACAAGTCTAAGATACGCGACTGACATAACCGGACCGGATCCCCTCTCTTTCTTGGAGTGGGGGGGGGGGGGCTAATTCGGAAAATGAGGTATTTGTAACTTACGAACGGGTGATCAGATCTTAATGAAATTTGACATTTAGAAGGACCTTGTGCTTTAAAGCTCTTATTTTAAATTCCGACCAGATCCTGTGACATTGGGGAGAATTGGAGGGGAAACCGGAATTCTTGGAAAACGTGAAAATTGGGGTATTTTTATCTTACGAATAGGTGATCGGATCTTAATGAAACTTGATATATAGAAGGATCTTATGTCTCAGATGCTACATTTTCGACTCAAATTGGATCCGGGGATATAGAGGGTTGGAGGAGGGAAACAGAAATCTTGGAAAACGCTTAGAGTGGAGAGATCGGATGAAAACTTGATGAGAAGAATAAGTACAAGTTCTAGATACGTGATTGACATAATTGCAACGGATCCGTTCTCTTTGAAGGAGTTGGGGGAGGGGTTTAATTTGGAAAATTAGAAAATTGAGACATTTTTAACTTAAGAACGGGTGACCGAATCTTAGTGAAATTTGATATTTAGAAGGAATTCATGTCTCAGAGCTCTTATTTCAAATCCCGACCGGATCTGTTGACGTTGGGGGGAGTTTGAGGAGGAAACTGGAAATCTTGGAAAACACTTAGAGTGGAGGAATCGGGATGAAGCTTGGTTTATAGAATAAGCAATTGTCGTAGATACGTGATTGACATAAACGCACTGTTTTCGTTCTCTTTGGGGGATTTGGGGGGAGGGATTCAGTGCTTTGGCGAGTTTGGTGCTTCTGGATGTGCTAGGACGATAAAAATTGGTAGGCGTGTCAGGGAGCTGCACAAATTGACTTGATAGTCGTTTCCCCAGATTCGACCATCTGGGGGGCTAAAGGGAGAGGAAAAATTAGAAAAAACGAGGAATTTATAACTTACGAGTGGGTGATCGGATCTTAATGAATTTTGATATTTAGAAGGACATCGTGACTCAGAGCTCTTATTTAAAAATCCTGACCGGCATTAAGCCTCTGATTTTCCTTTTAAATCAATTTATTGATTCTTAGAATTTTGTTAGAGCTCATACCATATGAGCTCTTGGCTCTTAGCTCTTCTGGCCTCGTCACAAGTACCATATGAGCTCTTGGCCCTTGTTTATTTAATGGATTTTCTAGCAGTTTTGACCTACACATTTTTTTCTTGCACTGTGTCCTCCTTGACGAAAAAGTGCAAAAGCTCTTTGACGTTTAACCAGAAGATACATATTGTATGTCCAGCACTTAAAGCGGCTTATTTCCTGATCTTGGCAGATAGGTTGTTTTGGTACTATCTGCTAGGGCTCGGAATACCATCTATGTAACGTGGTAGTTTAGTATCTATTCCACTAAACACGACTACTACTAACAACTCCCCGTAGCAGTAAATACTTTTATACAAAGGAGGGAAGATGATAGCTCCCTGTCTAAAGCTTATATGTGCAATAATCAACACAACAGCCCTATTAATTGGAATATCCTACTCGGAAAATTTAAATTGTATTTTTACGGTATAGACCTCTACGTGCTATTAAACAAAAAAAAAAAAACAAGTTTTTTTTAATGAAAGTAAGGAACGACATTAAAACTTAAAACGAATAGAAATTACTCCTCAACGCCCCGCTTTTTACGCTAAAGTTTGACTCTTTCTCTTAACTCTACATTTTAAAACAGTAAAAAACTTCAGCGTAAAGAGCGGGGCGTTGAGGAGGGAAAGCCCCTTTCATGTACGGAGTAATTTCTGTTCTTTTTAAGTTTTAATGTCGCTCCTTACTTTCATTTAAAAAAAACTTGTTTTTTTGTTTAATTTCTGGACGTTTTTGAATTAATGCATTTATTGATCTTTGCTCTCCGCGCATAAATAATTAAAATAAAATTTGCATCTTATTTTTTTGGGGGTAAATGGCTTTTTCATCGTTTTAATCGGAAGATTTTGAGAAAAAAGGAGCGAGAGAGGAGGCCTAGTTGCCCACCAATTGTTTGATAACTTAAAAAGGCAACTATAACTTTTAATTTTTTACGAACGTTTTCATAAGTAAAAAATATACGTAACTCACGAATTAACTTACGTAGCGGACTTCTATATTCGTATGTTTTTATTGCGTATATGAGGGGGCTCAACCCTCGTCGATACCTCGCTCTTTACACTAGAGCTTAAATTTTGTCCCAATTCCTTAAGAATGACCCCTGTATCACAAAGGCCGTAGAATAAATAGTTGAAATTACTAAAAATACTTTAGCGTAAAGAGCGAGGTATTAAGAGGAGGTAAACCCCAAATATGCGTAATAATTTCTGTTCATTTTAAGTTTTAATGCTGCTCCTCACTTTCAGTAGAAAAAACTTTTCATATTAATTTTTTCATTGTTTTTTTTTTAATAATGCTAGAAAATCCTGCACCCCCTACATTGAAAGTTTTTTCCCTCATGAGAAGTTCCTCCATTGAAAGATCCTCCCATGTACCCCCCCCCCCTCAACTCTCCCCCCAAACCAAAAAAATCCCCCTGAAAACGTCTGTACACTTCCCAGTAACCATTACTATATGTAAACACAGGTCAAAGTTTGTAACTTGCAGTCCCTCCCATGGGGACTGCGGGGGAGTAAGTCGTCCCCAAAGACATAGTTATTAGGTTTTTCGACTATGGTGAATAAAATGGCTATCTCAGAATTTTGATCCGGTGACTTTGGGGGGAAAATGAGCGTGGGAGGGGGCCTAGGTGCCCTCCAATTTTTTGGTCACTTAAAAAGGGCACTAGAACTTTTAATTTCCGTTAAAATGAGCCCTTTCGCGACATTCTAGGACCACTGAGTCGATACGATCACCCCTGAAAAAAAAAAACAAAAAACAAATAAAAACGCATCCGTGATTTGTCTTATGGAAAAAAAAATATGCTAAATTCCACATTGTTTTAGATAGGGGCTTGAAACTTCTACAAGAAGGTACTTTATACGCTGAATCTGGTGGTGTGATTTTCGTTAAGATCGTATGACTTTTAGGGGGTATTTCCCCCTATTTTCTAAAATGCGGCAAATTTTCTCAGGCTCATAACTTTTGACGGGTAAGACTAATCTTGATGAGACTTGTATATTTAAAATCAGCATTAAAATGCGATTCTTTTGATGTAACTATTGGCATCAAAATTCCATTTTTTAGAGTTTTGGTTACTATTGAGCCGGGTCGCTCCTTACTACAGTTCGTTACCACGAACTGTTTGATGAAAAGAGACCTCACAGAATATGCTGACGAGCCCAGAAGCAGCTGCAGATGTATGTCAGAGTAGAAAGTTGTCTAAGCATCATATACGGTTAATACAAGCTTTTCATCAGTCAATCAGCAGGTCTGCAAATAGTAATTGCACATGATTTCTGCTCGTGCCTACTTTCAGCTCTAACTGACACTTGGGTTGGGAATGGAACATGACATTTGCATCATCAGCGATAAGCACCTCCATGAATCACAAAATAAATTTCTGGATATCTGCATGAATTCGGAGTTTCCGGAGGGATGGGGAACGGGACGGATTCTCTGCGCAAAACAGTCATTTCTAAAGAATCAACTTAAAAAATAAAATCAATAAAAATGTTCTTTAGGACGGGCCTAGCTCACAATTTAAGTGTTATTTGGTCCTAATATGTAAAAGAAGAATGTTTTGTTTTCTGTATAATGTTTACGAAGTATTTTTGTAGTGGGATTAAACTATATTTTTTCCGGGGTTGGAGGGCTCGTTCATTGGTAATACAACCGTGGTACCAAAAGACATCCTCCCATGGGGTTTGCCTGATGACCTTTAGATGTTCTCATTTACTAGGTCCATAGTCTAGGGTTTCAATTTGGGGGGGGGGGATTCAAATTGGGTACCCCCTCTTTCTACGCTAATTATATAGGTTTATTGAGCATTCGCTGATAAGTTGTTATTAGACTAAGAGGAAGAAGTTGTTGATTATTGACGAATTTTCAGTAATTAACGATAATAAGTTGTGTTGTTTCAGGTTTCAATTTCACTCTTTAATCTCATTAGGTTTAGTTAGATGGCCCTGGTCCATTGTAATTACATTTAGAGAGTACAATCATTCACTACATTAGATTTTTTCACGGGTAAACAAGTCAGATTTCTCTTGAACGCGAAACTTGGCTTCACCTTTGTAATACTAACTTTTAAAGAATCTAATTTTAAATTAATTAATCCCAATACATGTATAAAACCAGTAATTAGTAGTATAACGATATTATTAGATGTGTTTAGAAATTACAAGTAGTTTTCAAAGTCTCGATTTGGTTTCAAGGGTATTTTGAGAAAGTTTCTGCCAAAATACGTATTCCAGGGTAATATACATTGGACCACTGATGGTAAATTAAATAGGAGGAGCTGTTTGTACGCGCCGATGATGTATTAGCCAAAAATTCTTGTGTTTGATTTTACTGTTATATATTTATGTATAGTTCCCTGATCGAAGTAGTCTTATAATTTTAAACCTCACATACAATATATCCATATTACGACCAATCCTATTTCCTCTGCCGTAAATTATAAGTCCCTCGCGTTTGCATGTAAGTAATGATGCCATAAAAAAAAAAAAAAAAAAAAAAAAAAAAAAAAAAAATGCCGTGAAAGTTTCTAATTCCAGCTGCTTTTATCTGGTTCTATATATAGATTTGTTTGTGTAATCTGTAAGAGACTGTCACGATTGATGGCCTTGTTTAGATTTAAATGCGATAATGTCATGCCGTGTGCCAAGGAAAATGTCGCTTATTTGAATGCAGTATTTTTTTTTAGGTTACCTCTGTAATACGATTCACTGATTATTACAACTTAACAATAGCGAGCACTTTGTTTTTTGTATGAAATGATTATGCTTGGCACTCAAAAAGAATAAAAGGCCAACTATTAATTCTTAGACCGGATTCAAGTTCTGACTTTTTTTCTTTTTACTGTTAATTGGATAAGTTTGTTTTGGAATTTGATGAAATTGATTCATATTTCGTCTGTTTTTAAGTAGTTCGTGGAAACGAACTGTAAGTAAGGATTTGACTTTACTCAATAGTAACCGAAATTGTAAAAAAAACAGAATTTGATTCCGATAGATATATAAAAAGAATTGGCTTTTAATGCTGATTCCAACCGACTTTTTTTCTTTTTACTGTTAATTGGATAAGTTTGTTTTGGAATTTGATGAAATTGATTCATATTTCATCTGTTTTTAAGTAGTTCGTGGAAACGAACTGTAAGTAAGGATTTGACTTTACTCAATAGTAACCGAAATTGTAAAAAAAAAACAGAATTTGATTCCGATAGATATATAAAAAGAATTGGCTTTTAATGCTGATTCCAACTATTATAAGATTCATTAAGTTTAGTTACCCACTCAAATGCTACGAGCCTGAGAAAAATCGCCTTATTTTCGAAAAAGGAGTAACACCCCAGGAAATTCAAGGAAACAATGAAAATAGAACCATCAGATTCAGTGTATCCGATAACCCTATTGTAGGGATTTCAAACCCCCCGTCAGCAAAAAAAGTTTTTTTTTTTCTTCAAAAAAAGATCACGGCTGTGTGTTTTTTTGGTTTTTTTTTCAGAGGTGATTGTATAACCAGTGGTCCTAGAAAATCGAGAATGGGCTCGTGTGAACGGAAATTAAAAGTTCTAGTACCTTTTTTTAAGTTACCAAAAAATTGGAGGGTAATTAGCCCCCCTTTGACGCGTTTCCGCCGAAATCGGCCGATCAAACTTTTGAAATAGCCGCTCTGTTAGGCATATTTGAAGAAGTCCAATAACTATGCCTTGAAAGAATTCCCATACGAAATTCTTTTATTTTTTTATTTTCTGTTTGTTCACTCAATTTTACATGTTGAGAACTGGGGAAATTACCCGAGGGAAATTTTCAGTGCGGGAAGATTTTTCCATGGGGGAGGGATTTTCCGCGGTAGAATTCTCCATAGGTAATTTTCTATTGGAGCAGCTTTGCATAGGCAGGTGGATTTCCGGGAAAATTTCCACAGATTGGGAAATTTCCGTTATGACGTGATAAACGATTAGAAATTAGTTCTTTTCAGCCCAAAGTAATTTTCTTTGGAGGGTGCAGGGTATTTAACGTGGAAAATACTTTTCACGGAGGAGTTTCGCGTGAGGGGAGGGAATCTTTCACTGGAGGGGAGCCAGATTTCCCGGCTTTATTTGGAAAATGATCAGATATTAAATTAAAAGATAATTTTTTTTCGACTGAAAGTAAGAAGCAATATTAAAACTTAAAACCAACTGAAATTCTTCCGTATATGACGGGGACTTTAGCCTAAAGAGTGAGGTATTGAGGAGGGGGCAGCCTTCATACGGAATAATTTTTGTTCGTTTTAAGTTGTAATGTTCCTCTTTACTTTCTGTTAAAACAAAACTTGTTTTTAATTTAATTCAAGATCAAAGGTCGGTCCTTCAGCATTAAAACACATTTCCTGTGAAAAAAAATCCCTTTAGGCTATCATTATCAGATGAGGAAATGATAGTAAATGTCGCGTTTTAAAGAAGGCTGGACGAAACTGTGGAACTCGCCGCTAGAAAGTTTACCCTTATTTACCTTGTCCTCAGAAAACCTAGCTTGCAAAAGTTTCCACGTAAAATTACCCCCAGCGATTTCACTTCCGATAAACTTGTGTACACCTTCGGGGTTATTCCTTTTGTAGAGATTGAAGAGACTCATATAGTCCAGTAATGAAGGCGTCTTAATAATAAAGAAGGGAAAGATACCAACTCGAAATTGCTGTGCTATGCTAAGCATTTGCTTTCTGGGGGCAACCGCATATGGGACGAATAGCAACCGCCTTGGACCGGTTTTTCACCAATCCTTCCCCCTCTCCTATCAGGAAGAACTTTCTGCAATTTATAATGAAACGCATTCACGGCACAGGTGTTCCTTTGGACCTAGTTTAATTGGAATAAATTGATTTTGACTTTCCTTGGGTCGATGTTTAAGGTGCCATGCTTCTCTAGGCCACTCTTCCAGAGGCAATTAGTTGGCGTAAGTTTTCCAGAGCTAGTTTATTAGGGTCAAGTTTTGCTTTGGTGACTTTCTTTATACGAAATAAAAATATACACAAATGAAGGCTTTGTAGGCGTAACCCATCGACATTGCAAGATTAATCCACATAATGCGGCAAATTGGAAACTTTTTTTTTTGTTCTTGATTTGAGTAGTGAATAAGCTCTGAATTTTTGGGGTGTGGGAAATAAACTTTGGCGAAGCAAGTTTAATTTGCAACACTCAGAGCGTTAGATTTCTGTGTTTCCAAATATGTATCGTATCTACTTTAATTGCGACATTATGTTTAGATTTAACAACCTTCTTCCCCCTATACGGACAAAATTTAAGCTGCAATTTTTGTTTTGAAGTTACTAAAATTGATACACAAATACATAGTCTGTGTCTTTTCAGGATTAACAGGGACAGTAGGACGACGTGACTCATTTGACAGAACGTCCGCGTTTTCACCTTCATTAGATTACAATCCAAATAACCAAAGAAAATGGCCACAAAATTATGGAGCACTTGGTTTGTACAGTTTTTATTTTTTTTTTTTTTTTTTTTTTTTTTTTTTTTTTTTTTTTTTTTTTTTTGTCTGTGTGTGTGTTTGTGTGTTCTTTAATTCAGACAGAGTATCCGATCCTGTTCTTGAGCTCTTATGTACTTACTGGGGATCGACTAATTACATGTACTCTATATTGAGTCGCTTGTCCATTTCTGGTTTGCCAATTTATTTAGATTTCTCTATCTCTATTCCTCTTTCAAAATATTGTTGTCGTTTTTAGATTTTTACCTTTCATCTTACGTTGTATACCGTCCATTACATAACTGACCAAAAAGCTTTGGATTTATTTTGTGTCATTCTCTCTTAGCTATTTAAAAACAGTAATATATTACTAACTCGTTATAATATCGGAAATAAAGCAAATTAATGGTAGAATCAACAAAAATAGTTAATAATTGTTACTTCTGTTAATAAACGAACTTATCTCGCTTTAATGATAAATATACGATACTGTGAATGTTCGAAATCTGGTTAATCTCGACATTCACCGGTGACTGTCCAAAATTCCTACTTCAGTCTTATGCAAGCTTTGATGGTAAAAGTTAGAGTTAGGTTAAATATCGGAAATGGGTTAAAACCTAACCTGTCATCATCAAACCTTGCATTAAACTGAAAAAGTTAACTGGGAACCCTGACTAAATCGAAGGAGAAAAAAGGTATTTCGGACATTCACCGGTGAATGTTGACATTCACCATTTTCGGACATTCACGGTAACTTACATATAACTTAAAATAGCGCATACCATCGTAGAGTACATCTCTCCTTGTCTTTAAAATACGTCGCATGTCTTTAAATACATTTGTAAATTCAGATAAGCTGGAAGATCTAAGTTTTTTTTTTCAAGCCGACCAAAACCAGTTAGCGTTTACTATGGCTATAAACTTCATCACCACATACTGCTAACTGAGTACACTTAATTTTAGGGATTGCTCCAGAGATAAGTCTTTCAATAGAAAAAAAACAAGATGCGACCTCTAGGTCGTAAAAGAAGGTATAAACATAGGTAATCAATTCAAAGCGATCTATTCTGTAATTCAGGTTCTTTGTGTCGCGCAATGTGGTTATGAAGTCCCATGATTTCACATCTGTTTGGCCACATTTGTATGCTAATTAAATTTTGATAAAATACGGTTATTCCGGTTTCATATTAGACAGGTGGCCTAGGAAAATCGCTCTTATCGCTTAATGACCCGTCGCTGCGAAATTTTGAGGGCTCTGCTGATTCTCCTCTTAACTGGTATTTTTGGAAGAAAGGTATTAATGAAACTTAATAAATATCAATAACGTTTTTTCATAAGATGACTTGCTCTGTAGAAGTTGTATTGAAATTAGCAAAATTTTTATCTTGAATATTGAATTATAAATGAATGTCTGCCTCTATGTCAATTGATCAAAAATTGGAGGGTAGCTATATAGTATATTCGCAGGATTTTTATGTCTTTATTGAATTGGATCGGGGAGGCAGGGTTGCATCCAGGATTTTTGTTCGGGGGGGGGGGTACACAGAAAACTTTGGATAGACACCAAAAATGTGTTTATATGCGTTTTTGTTACGTTTTTACGAGTTGGAAAAACATATTTAGGGGATTTGACCCCCCCCCCCCCCCGATCCTTTTGGAAATGGGCCTGCGGGACAGTAAAAAGAGTGAACATATAGAGGAAAAAACGGCATCTACTGCACTTTTACCAAACCTCACAAGGCATAAAATAAAACGAATAAATGAAAAAAAGGACAAATACTTGGAAAATCTTGATAAAAATTTATCATCACATGATGTAGGAGATTTTCTGAGTTGTCCATGTTTGCTAATGCTCGGGTATAAAAACTTTGAACGCATAATTTTGAAAAGGGTCGCTCAAACTGGCTTTATATAAGGCTCTAGTACTTTGAGACTATTATTTCTCGGGAGAAGGAGTGACGGGGTGTGAATTGCCCCAAAACCTTCAAAAAATGTTAAATTTTCAGTTGATATATTTTGTTTGTTACCTAAGCTAACGAGGTTTGTAACACCCTCCCCCCTCTCCGGTCAAACAAAAAGAAAAATCAGATATTTAAGTTAATTTTCGGACTAATCATGCTGGTGTACAATTTTTTTTTTTTTTTTTTTTTTTTTGTGGTTACAATCCTTTAATGTCACACAATCTCTATTATAAAGGCCATAATTTATTATTGATGAGATCAAAAGGAATTGAACACGTGTTAAATTATTGGCCATTGTAATCCCAAGAAAAACCCTTTGACGATACATCTATGTAATTAGAACACGTGTTTTGTGATTTAGGCCTTTCAGAAGCCAATCAGTTTATTTTATCTATTTTCGAATTTTTATGTCGAAGCCATTGATTGACTCTTAACTCTAAGCCGTCCTAAGGATGTTCCCTAAAATAAGAATCAATACCAAAAAATGAAAAAAAAATGTATCAAACTTTAAATCGCTTGTTATAAGCCCGTTTGAAAAAAAGGCTGTTCCAAAATGCACCTAAGAACATTTTTCTCGTATCCAGTACATAAGACAACACCCAAAGATACTCGATTTTTTTTATTTATTATTATTATTAGATGATTAGCAGATTAAAATGAAACTAACAATAAATCTTGATCAAAACTTATTTCAATTTTCATTTGGTCTTGTATTCGTAACCAATAAAAATTAATTGAGCTTAATCAAGGAGTGCTAATTCCATTTTATAGACAGCTAACTGCGCATATATGCATGTCATGATTGAGAAAAATGTGAAGCTTTAAAAAAAAGCTCTCAAAGTTTTACGAAGCCAACAACTAATTCATTCTTATCCTTTAGTTTGAAATGGCACCGACAAATTGAGCATTGGTTAATTTCGAAAATTTCCATTAGCAATACAACAAGAACCAGCATGCTTTCATATTATGCACTTAGTCTGTTAGCTAAGACGAGGTGTATTTGCTGTGTAGGATTTTTTTTTTTTTGTATTGTTGAAAAACAACCCCCCCGCCCCACATTTTCGTGAATTAATGCCATTATTCAGGGTTAGTTTGGTTTAATGGTTGGCATTTTAGAGGTTATGGTGCCTTAAAATCGCTTTGTAAGCCTCAGCGCCAGTTGACAGTCACAAAGACAAAGAACCCATTAGCAAAATCTCACAGAGAATGAGATTGTCAATAAAAGCAGTTAGCACCGCAGGGAACTCCCAAAGCTGCCAAATTGCTCGAGTGTTTTTTATTTGATCTGATTATTAGCATTTTTGTAGCAGGTATGGTAGAACATTTTTAGGGACTCCCCTTTCATGAACTTCAAAAAGAAAATTCTACTCCTTTTAATCGAAAAACCCAAATTCACACTTTCTGATGATGGAAGTTTCATAAAACTAAATATCTTTATCTACGGCACAAAACAGTAAAAGTTGCATGGGTTTTCTTCGATTTTTGGGAAAATGGGTGGTGGCTTTTAGTTTTCTGTCGTTTATTCGGATTCCTTATCCAAGCACTAGAACTTATGGCAAAACTGTCCTGTCAATTCTACATAGTTTGGCAATGCAAACTAAAAAAGTTGATAGTGGACGAGATAGGGTGGTCCTCCTTTTAATCAGTTAAGAAAAATAAGCTAGCCTAGATTAATAAATATACTAAATACTATGGGTATTTAAATACTAAAATACTAAAGGATTATGCATTCAGTTAAAAGAAGATAGCCACTTAAAGCTTGTAATGTGTCAATCGTATTCTTTATTTGACATAAAAAAAACAAACTATATAAGTATTCACCCGTAACAGGGCGGTCTGGAGGTATCGCTCTCCACCAATGGAGTGTACTAAAATATATTACAACGAACAGGTTTCACATTATGGAGGTGACCTCGTAATTGGAACAAGGTACTTTTAGGGCATGACTGACTGAGATCAAAGGAAAAATCTTGCCTTTTTATGGTGTTGTGTGAAACAGCAGTTAGCTATTTGGAAAGGGAAAACATGGCTTTTTGTTATAAAAACTAAATTATTGTAATTTTGGTTTGATTTTGACTGGATATTAAATTTTATTTATTTATATTTTTGCATTTAGTGCTAACACTTCTAGAGAGATAACTTGTTTTAAAAAAGAAAGTGTGTGCGCAATGAGACTTACAGAAACGAATCCTACTAAATCGATTGTTTACATTTTTTTATTAGATTTTATTGTAAACAAATTACTGTGATTCTTAGCTAGAGGTCTATCTAAGTATTCCCCCAAAAGGAACTAACATCACTAATTAAAATATTAACAACCTTTAATAGAACTAGACACACAATGATGATTAATTACAAAATGAGGAAAAATGTGCCATCAAAACTAATTTGTTTTCCAGACCCAAGTAGACTGATACGAAAATAGACTTAGGAACATTATCCATCCGAAAACAAAATAAGCGAACGGCAGTGTTTTTTTTTTTCAATCATAATATGAAAAAAACTTCGTTTTCTTAAAAAGTTAAAGAGGCTGCGTCCCAAAGTCGAACCCTAAAACGTACTGGAATTAGAAGAGGCAGTTGGGGGGCTGCCGCCCCCCCCAAACCCCCAGCTTTTAAAGACTCTTTTGTACAGGTTTATTTTTTTGTGGGGGGACTTCATTGTTACTAATTACTAGTTTCGGCGCAATGGTTCTCCTGTCCTCTTGTGTTTAACATTTTTCTAAGTTATTCCATTATTCATTCATTTCAATTTTTTGTTAATTAAAAGAGGGCCTTTCCGAAGCCAAGAGCGGGGGGTTAGCAAAAAAACAAAAAACCTGTACAAAAGAGTCTTTAAAAGCTGGGGGTTTGGGGGGCGGCAGCCCCCCAACTGCCTCTTCTAATTCCAGTACGTTTTAAGGTTCGACTTTGGGACGCAGCCTCTTTAACTCTTTAAGAAAACGAAGTTTTTTTCATATTATTTCTGTACGTTTTTCTACAATCCATGGTGGATGTAATTTAATAATTCCTGTACTCCTCGTACAGGAATTAGGAGAGGAACTTGTGTGGCTGCCGCTCCCCCCCCCCGCTTTTAAATCATTGTATAAAATAGAAAAAAAAATAGATAGAATGACCGAAATGTTTCTTTTGCTCATAAGAAGCCAATATTCTGTTATCTCTCTATTGATAAGCTGTCCAGGTGTTATCAAAATTTTTTTGATGTTGTGAAAAACAACCGCCCGTAAGGGACTTGAACCCTTGACCAGAGGATTGAAAGTCCCACGCTCTACCGACTGAGCTAATCACTGCATGTGTGTAAATATAACTTCTCAATAACTTTTAAAAATTTCAAATTAACATGGGCTCTTATGGAGAGAAATGCGTTAATTAAGTAGCTAATGCGTGGTTTCTGGAAAACAGGGAAGGAGTTATCGGATCGAGCTGAAATTTCGCATATAAGTTCCTGGGCCCTAGGGGACCTTAACTTGTGAATTTCAGCCCGATCGGACAATGTTAAAAGGGGGGGGTGCGGTTGGGGGGTCGAAACTTTGGGGGGTTAAGATTTTCCTACGAAACTTTCAAGGGCACTTACTCGGAGAATTCCGCATCGAATGAGTCTTCGTACACCCAGATCCGATGTCGGCTGTGACCTGTAGGCGTCGAGAAAAAAAAGAAAATGAATTTTAAGTGGCTATGCGTGGTTTCTGGAAAACAGGGAAGGAGTTATCGGATCGAGCTGAAATTTCGCGGATAAGCTCCTGGGCCCTAGGGGACCTTAACTTGTGAATTTCAGCCCGATCGGACAACGTTAAAGGGGGGCTGGGGTTTACGAGTCGAAACTTTCGGCCAGATTTTCCCCATGAAGGAAAAGTTGGAGGGGGATGAAATTTGGCAGGTTTCTTAGTTGGAGCTCGGGCTACGAAATGCATCCCTCCCCATCCCTCTGCGACCACTGGAACCGAAGATCGCTTAACATTATCGTGTGTCGCCTCTTTATAGAGGCACGAGTGTGCCTCCTTGATATCTGGTGATTAGTGCTTTATAATCAAAACCAACTAGTGTTCTCTTTGAAACGTCATCACTGTTTGTTTTGTGGACTTTGTCAAATAGCTTCTGAGCGGTTCGAATAATTCAGTTGGTAATATTAAACCTGCTTTTCAATATTTGTATTACCTGAAACCCCGGTTAGATGCTATATTTTTCAGTGTGATATAGGAAAAATTTTGCACTCATGCCATCTATAAATACAAATTAGGCTTCAAGGCATAATATTTATAATGGAAGATAACTTGTCTAAAATACTCCATTTTCTGAGAAAAAAGACGTCGCTTGTTTGAATATTAAGTCATTCAGGGGTTTCTATCGTTCACAATTAATCGAACTTGTTATTTTGTATAGTGAATAACTTAAATTGGGGTTTTGGTTATTCATTAAACCTTAGTGTTGATAAAAATAATTCTAAAATAAAGTGCAGAAAAGTAAGGCTTTCACATTGACTATCGTCTAAAAGGTCCTTTATTCAGACCATCTACAAATTTGAATCAAGGCTAAAGCTCATCAATTTTTGCTCTTTTTATGGCACTTGTATTTACCAAGTAAATACCAAGTCAATTCGAAGAAATTAGAAATATGAGGTATTCTTAACTTACGAACGGCTTATCGGATCTTAATGAAATTTTATACTTAGAAGGATCTCGTGTCTTAGGGCTCTTTTTTAAATCCCGACTGTATCCCGTGACATTGGGGGGAGTTGGATGGGAAAACCGGAAATCTTGGACGTTTGAAACGTTTAGAGTGGAGGGATCGTAAAGAAACTTAGTGGGAAGATGCTCTTGGCTCTTCTGACCTCGTCACAAGTGCCGTATGAGCTCATGGCTCTTCTTTAAGCCATAAAAATAAATAAATTCTGCAAAGTTCATAAATGTAATTTATAGCACAATTTACAACTAGCTGCGATTCTCATCCCATTGTAATTTATCAGAAATTGTCACTAATATATATGGTCTTTGTGAAAGTTTTTGGTGTGTTTTGTTTCTATAGTCTTGCTGTTTTAACGTTTCAACGCAAGAGGACAATTATTCTTTCATTCCATATCTGAAATTAAGCATTATCCATCTGCTGAATTTTGTTGTTAGAATCTTCTCTGCATTTTTTTTTCTCTTTTTTTTAGATTTAAAATATGTTTAAATAAGCTAAAACATGGAAAAATAGGAAATTTAACGAGTTTTTAAACAAGCTTAGACGATCCTCTAAGAAAAAGCCACTATGACATCATAATTTTGGCTTTATGAATGGTTAGATGTGAAACTAATGAATCCAATGATATAAGTATCTTGTCCTTTTGATGCATGTAACAGATGTAGGCTTGTCATAAAACCGTATTTTTTAGCAGGGTACGTATACTTCAGTGAAACAAAAAAGTGGAAATTTTCATTACACATTAAATTATTTCCTATCTGATACATCAGGCCAAAAGAAAAAGTCGCTTGTTCTTTGCTCATTTGATTGGATGCGTACTAGTAACACATTACGGTAAAAACCGGATTTTAGATTATAAAAGTGACCTAATAACTGGAGTATACGGGACAAAAAGTAATTGAGGTACTATCGGCTCTTCTTATCTATTTTTATAATATCTTTCATAATAAAAATAATTTCAAGTATTGAATTTAATTATTATCTGCTGTCATTGTTTTTAGAGCGTTGTACCGCCTAAAAGAATATCTTCACTATTGCTTTTTTGCAAATTTTTAAAAACTTGCATCTCGCATTAACGATCTTTCGCATTAACGGTTCTTCAACCCAATGAAAACTTGTTTATATAGACATAGATAAAACCAATAGAGTACATTGCATTTTCTTTTCTCATTCAGTCAGTTCTGTACATTATTCCTTTATTATTTTTCAAATGGGTACATACTACTACTTGAAATGAACAGAAACTGGTTTTTAAGATCTGGGGTGCTGCTACTTTCTGCAGCATTCCTCGTAGATGTAGATAATGCAGCCAGTAGGCTGCATTATTATATAGATAGTTAAGTGTATTTTAAAGCTAAATATGCTGCTATGAACACAGTACAATAACAAACGAAAAACGCAAATAACCTAAACTTTGATCAGCGATCATCATAAAACGCTTAAACTAAACACTGTATTAACCTAATGCTAGTGCTTAATACCTAACAAAAAGATCCTTGAAAAGAACGCTTATCACTCGGAAAAAGACATAAATAAAACATTACATTTACTTTATACTGAGATGTTTTTTTCTTTATTTATTTTTTTTTTTTATTTAACAAAATTTCCGGATACCTTGCAACTCTGCAAATAAACTGAGGCGACCTACTATTTAAGACACCTGGAAGTATCAACTCATTATTTCCGAATTTCCCTTCCCTTATCGTAGATAGCCCCAGGCACCGGCTTAAGCAATGCACTAAATAATCCTCTTTAATTCTGCAAAGCGGACAAGTGTATCTGTCTTCATTGGAACATCTTTCTTGAGAATATTTTACAAATCTTGCACTAATTGGCAGGCAGTTAGCCCTGAGCTGCATCCACAACGTCAAATATCTAGCTGGTAAATTCAGCTTAAAGTAGAACTCCTGCCCATAAACCACCTTAACATCCTTATGAAACTTTAATGTTTCTGATTTGTTTTATCTCCTCACTCCATTTTTGAATCATTTGATTCTTTAGTACTATCTTAATCTCATTCTCCAATTTACATTTATATCCGTTGGTCCTCTTAACTTCATTCCAAACAAAGGAAAACCCTGTTTTGTCTAAAATGTCTTTTATTTTCAGTGGTCCTTGATCCTTTTTTTTTTCCTGCGAGAATAAATCTTCATAAGCTGCCTTAAGCAACCTGTCGCTCGGTAACTCGACGACTCTCAACCAAAATTTAACCATTGAGTCTAGTCTGTAATTTATTAGAGGTCATATACCTGGATCGCCTTTTAAAAACTGGGAATAAGTTGTTCTATGTAGCCCAAACAATCTCTTAAAATACCCTAATTGAATACTCTCTATCTGAGCCGCTCTCTTGTACCCCCAAATCTGCTCCACAATGTAGAATGGGCATTATTCTTGATAAAAAGACCCTTTTATGTAACGACAAATTCTTTATTCCCATTACATTATTCTGGAAAATTGTAAACATTGCTGCTCTTCCACGGTTTAACGTTTCCTTTATATAAGAATTCCATCTTCCATTACTTTCAAAAATATAACCAAGATAATTAATTTTATCCATAACTTGTATCTCTTACCCCTGAAACCAAATTTTACATTCACATTTATCATTCCTCTTGTTAAATATGATCACTTTTGATTTCTGAACATTTAACTGCAGGCACTTCATCTTTAGGTAATCATCTGTTAAATCCAGGAGCCCGATTCGGATACATCCGAATAATAATTAAATCCGATATATATCCCGATATATATATATATATATATATATATATATATATATATATATATATATATATATATATATATATATATATATATAAAGGGTTTTTGAAAAAGAACCCTGGATTTGAATCTACTATAAATTGAATTTATTTTTTGAAAAAGCCCACAAAACACCATATTCTTCACCAGATGTTGAGGTTACACGTGAAACAGAATATCGAGCATACAACTCCTCATGTTAGTCCTTCAAATTCTCGTTCTGTCCAGGGAATTAATCATCACTCGCTCACACATTTCCCCATCAACTTCGTTGTGAGCCCGTTGAATTTCTTGCTTGGGTTGTAACAAATTACAGGGTTATTTTTTGTAAACTCGTGACTTAGTGTACTCCTATAAGAAAAAGTCACGAGATTTCAGGTCACATGGTCGTGGTGGATAGTTTTGGTCTCGTAACAAGATTAGGCTGTCTTGGAACTTCTCACGCAACAGAGTGATTGTGTCTTGGGAAGTGTGGCAAGTTGCACTGTCTTGTTGGAACCAGAAATTTTCGATGTTCGTTTGATCAAACCAGGGCCAAAGAAAACTAGTAAGTTTCACCCGATAACGAACTCCATTCGCCGTAACAGCTCTTCCTTGGTCATCTTAAAAAATAATCGATTAAACCCCTATTCCAAATTGCACGCCAAACCGTATCTCTGGTTTTTGCTTTCTTCTGTTGACCGTAATTTTTTTTTTTCAAATTTCTTGATCAGTACGAGCCGTGGATTCATTTAGGGTAATATTGTTGCTCCTAAATCGTATCAGGTTTTCGAACGGTTTCTGCTAAACTCCACAATTTTTGTAATGAGTTTTCACGATCAACACTCGTTGTTCCGTACAGTATTTTTCCATGACTATACACCCCAAATATTAAGTTGGAAAACAAAATCACAGCATCAAAACGTACCTCAAGGATCAGTGATAAAAAAAAATATGAAAACACAATGTTGCCAACATCAAAAATAAAATAATAAGCTTTTCAAATCGGGCTTTCTTATTTAAACACTCTGATTTTTGGTAAAGAGCTAACTAAAATTGCCAACTAGGGTGGTTAGTAGCCAGGGGCGTAATTTTCTATGGAGCAGGCCCAGACCTAGATTTTTCATACACCCCTCCCAGCTGAAGTTTAGTTTCTTCAAAAATTTTGTCAAATCAAGACAAGGCTGCTTAATTCAAGCATCCACAGAAACGGGTCAGGTTTCTTTTAGTAAATCTTCACCCTTAGGGTACTATATCATTTATCAGTTTTTATAGTTTTTTTCACTTGATTTGGGAAATCTGGCTCCAACTGTGCCCACCCCCCTCCCGCCCCTCAGGATTTTTACGAAATAGTATTTCTGGTGGTGGCTTGCTTAGGTGCTCATGCAAGGCCCCCATACAGCCCCCGTTCACACATAAAATTCCTTTCTTTGTTCCAATAGTTATCGCCAAGCATCTTGTTCTACAGTCGACACTTCTGTGAAAGTCTGCCTATTAGAAAAGCTACTTTTGTCTCTATATTTATCCTTACTAAGCAGATGCCTTCTCAGTCATACATGCTTAGGCATGGCACTCTAATTGATCTGTATTTGACTGGCGCTTTAAGAGCTTCTTTAAATTTCAGTAAGCGGTTTAATTTTAAATTTAGTTTTTTCGTTCTTTTTTTTAAGATCACGAATTGATTTTTTCCTGCCAGAAACTATAGAACAAGTTAAAGCTCAAAATTGAATAAACATTTTTTGTTATGCCATATACAGCTTACTACGGATATCCCCCCCGCTGTGCCGTATTACAATATTATGCCAAGTAATTATCAAGTAATTAAACAGTTGGAATTTTCTTGTTCAAAGAGTATAACTCTTTCCAAATAAAGGTATTAGATTGACATTAAGCCTTAAGCAGGATTGACAAAAAATCTGCTAGATTAATTGCGCACCTTTGTAATGTGTGCAAACCGGTTTCACATTATGCAAGTGGCCTATTGACCGGGACACTTCACTTGAACTGCTGAGAATGTTTTGCATTTTCCATTTTCCATCTCTCCCTGAATGTGTCTTGTATGAACAAATAGACTGTGAAACGTTGTTTTTTACCTGTTTCATTAGTATTTTAGCTGACTCGAAAAATAATAGTAAATGAATAGACTCCGCCATGCATAGATCCTGTCTTGCGAGTAGCTTTCCTTAAGCCGTAGCCAATATCTCTGTACCGTGGGGCCAATGGTTTGAATTGCTAGTTCTCTAGATCACTGGTCTAAGGGTCTTGAATTGAATGAGTTAAATGGGAAACTTTGTTGCTTATTCCTTAAAATTATATTATCTAAAAAGATTCAAGTTCGTAGTAAAGACAATAAAAAAATGCTGATTTGAAAAAGAACGGTATATCCTATCTTTTTTCGGCCATATCATATAGCATAGATTTTCTTAGAGCCTTAAAGTATGGCTCATTTGTTCGCAAAATGAAAGTTCTTGGTCTCTAAATGGACATGATTTGTGCGGTCCTAAGGACGAGGGTCTTTTATTCTGCAACTAGCCCATTTAAAGCTAGGGTTAATAAATAAATATTAATTAAAATGTGAACATGTCACACCTTGTTGAAAATAGCGTCATGCAAAGATTTTTAGTTTATATGACTGGATCGTCCGTAATAGGCCTCTCATCGAAGTTGTCTTAGGTATATCTGAAGTCGCTGATTACAAATCTAAGGCTAATAATGCAATATATATCTTACGTATTTCCACAAATAATGTATGACTTTTCTTTAGTTAAATACACAGAACTTGTGCAACAACTACCGCTAATGCTCAAGTCATGACTTCTTTACAGCAATATTTTTTAAGACTGCGCTGGTTAAGCCTGACAATACGAGAAAACATGGCAAAACAAGGTATTTTAATCCCAGTGCAAACAAAAGAAGCTATTTTAATCCCAGTGAAAACAAAAGAAGGTAAATGCAAGTATTTCAGCCGAGACCACCACTTAGCTGTCCTCAGTGTAAAAAAAAAAGAAACGAAAAACGTCAGAAAAAAAAATTAAAGAGTAGAATTGCTTTCCAATTGAACTTTAAAAAGGTAATAGAAAATAAAATAATGGCTGATCAGACGTTCATTTGAGAAATATAAACCTAAAAGTTATATTCTATTATGCGAAGTTCATCTACGAAACTGATTCGTTTTGTCTCGTTTCTTTTCTTTGCCTGTTGCAGTTTCTGTCTATTTTAGGTTTTATTATTTTAATTTGGAGTACGTCTGCGCTTCTTCGGTTAGACATTTTTCATAAGCTAATTTGTACTTATTTTAGGTCTAACTTTATTTTGTATCCGTCATGAAAAGACGAATACCAAGTCAAGTTCTGAGAAATGAACATTTCAGGACGGAGAGGGGGGGTTTCCCGTGAATTCCTAACTCCTTGGGCTGTGATATCTTGGACATTCTCCGTCCCCGAAAGATAAGGTTATACCGTACCTTCTCTCCCATGTTCCTTATTAAATAATGTTAATAAAAAAAAAAAAAAATGAAAAAAAAAACGTTACTCTTTTTAGATCAAAATGCAAACTTAACAGATTCTTCAATCAGGTCCATTAAACCTTGTGCAAAGTTCAAGCCAGAAGTTGTTCCGGAACGGGACTAGAAAGTAACGGTCTATTTGAGCAGAATGGCTATTGGTTGTGCAACACAAGCAACTCGGTTGTTGCTATACAGGTTACCAGTAAGCGTGACATACGGCTGACTGTGTCACAAAACATTCTTTGTTCTGATACACCAGCTTATCTACACTTATCTATTTGTGAAAACCTTTTTCCTATCCAGAGATTTATCTTCTGGAGGTATTCCAAATGTATCTCTGTAAGGATGAAACGAAATGGGGACCTGTCGGTATTCATTCTAGTATACTACTGAGTTTCAATGAAAAGAAAACGAAACAAATGAAGTCTTGTCTTCGTTTTTAATAGGCATCATTTATTTTAGGTACAGTAACTGCGTCACCAGGTCCATTAGGTGGACTGTCTGGCTCATTAACTCCACCCCCACTGGGTCTAAGCAACACTGTGACATCTGGTCTCCAGCTAGGGCTAGGACCAATTATACCTGGAACTAGGGTAATGTCTGCAGCCCCTGGCTCTGAAATGAAATACCGTAGCGGTGCACTTACCCCCAACGGAATGTTTAGCTCGGCCAACTTGTTTGGTCAGGGTGTGAAGACGCGAACAGCTAGCGGAGGAATGGACAAGGCTTCTGGAAGATCACGACTTCTTGAAGACTTTAGGTTTGTCTTGTCTTAATGTATTGTATTATCTTTGGAAAAGGGCTTTATGAGTGTTTACTGGCCTGATTTTATCGTGTAAAAATAACCAAACAAGTTTATTGTTATAGAAGGTGCAAAATATGACAGTAGTATTTAAAACTTGTGAAATATCGCCTTAAAATGCTCACCCTTCTCTCTCTCTCTCTCTCTCCTCTCTCTCTCTCTCTCTCTCTCTCTCTCTCTCTCTCTCTCTCTCTCTCTCTCTCTCTCTCCTCTCTCTCTCTCTCTCTTTCTCTCTCATCTCTCTCTTTCTCTCTCTTTCTCTCTCTTTCTCTCTCTTTCTCTCTCTCTCTCTCTCTCTCTCTCTCTCTCTCTCTCTCTCTCTCTCTCTCTCTCTCTCTCTCTCTCTCTCTCTCTCTCTCTCTCTCTCTCTCTCTCTCTCTCTCATCTCTCTCTCTCTCTCTCTCTCTCTTTTTTTTTTTTCTTTCTTTCTTTTTTTTTCTCTCTCTTTCTCTCTCTCTCTCTCTCTCTCTCTCTCTCTCTCTATATATATATATATATATATATATATATATATATATATATATATATTATTGATTCTTAAAAAAGTATATTTATGTTTGTATACATAGAAATACCGATTCTATCTCAATTTATAGTATTATGAAAAAGCATTCTCCCTCTCCCTCTATGTACAGGGTTGAATGTATTAATGTTTCACCCTGGGGTAGAATCGGATGTATCCATGAAACGATCAACAAAAGACGTCGCTTGTTCGGACATTAAGTTATTCAGTTATATCCTTGATTGATTTTGAGTATTTGACTGAACATTTGTTGATCATTGGTATTAATTATTGCTTGTAAATAAATCTTATTTGTCTTATTCTAAGATTTCACACTTAACACATTAAGTTAAAAGTAGTCTGATGCTTTCAAGTTCTTTAAAAAGAGAATTGCTGGCTTATTAAGCTTTATATAATTAAAATACATCTATTACCATATCCATTATATTTTCAGGAATAATAGATTTCCTAACCTGCAGCTGAGAGATTTAGCCAACCACGTAGTTGAATTCAGCCAAGATCAGCATGGTTCCCGGTTTATTCAACAGAAACTAGAGAGAGCTCCCCCTAATGAGAAACAGATGATTTTCAATGAAATAGTAGCAGCGGCTTACGCCTTAATGACTGATGTATTTGGCAATTATGTCATTCAGAAATTTTTTGAATTTGGTACTCCTGAACAAAAGATAGCCTTAGCTGGAAAGGTATTTGAAATGCTATTTATGTATCTTTCTCGTATGTATATTTCTTTGTACCGTCGATACGTATCTGTTATAACTAACCAGTACGACATGACAATGTCTCATTACCTGAGTCGTGTATATCTCGGGAGACGGTTTACCCTCAGTCAGTTAGTTTCTAACTTTGAAATTTAGTTTTACACCTGAAGGCAAGTGAGTATTGGGTACAGGTAAAAGAGATAGTATGCAGTCAGACGAATTTTTCGCATAGTCTGATGAGTGGGCCCTGCATGGACTCACGGCAGAGGATTCAGTTGAAAATTCGAAATAGTTTTCGATAAGTTGAAAATAGTGAGGGGGGCTTTAGAGTATTGTGTTTGTGGGAAGGGGTCAAATAGTTCGGTTTTTTTTTGTCGGTCATCCGACAGGTTCTTCGGCTAGCGTACATATGTAACTGAGTGCATTCCCCAGTTTGCCCCCTCCCCTATTCATCGTACGAAAATTCTCTGACGGCTTATTTACTTTGCCGAATGTATCCTTTTTCTGTCAGTGGTGTTAGAACTTTTAGGAGTTTTTTTTTGGGGGGGGGGGGTAAAGGACCTACGCCCCCTCCCGTTCCTCTCATCCATCCTAAGGGAAAAGTTTGTGTCTACTTCTGTATATAAGTATTTGTTAAGTGCGTATCAGTATCTTCAAAAAAGTTAACAATTGCATATTTATTAAAAGGATCAAAGCAAATAGAACAAAGCAAAATACAATTTACATTTCTGGGAATCAACTCAAGATCAGTAAATATTGAATCTATACATCCATTATAATTGGAAAGTGATTGGAGAAAAGCTAGCAGTCCACAACGGAACTAAAAGATTTTTTTTTTTTTTTTTTTTTTTTTTTTTTTTTTTTTTTTTTTTTTTTTTTTTTTTTTTTTTATATAGTATCATTTCTATGATAAGACGGGGGAGGGGGTCGAATTCGTCTCTTATACTTTTGAAAAGCTAAGTAAATACTCCCTGAGACCCCGCTGGTGTCTACAAGGTTTCATTTTTTATTTTTTAAATATCTTTTTTTGTAAAACGTTCTTCTAAAACTGGATATGATCCTACGGAGACCTTTACCGAAACATCTTCTCAATTTTGTTGTAAATTAGGTGAAATCGGTCCTCTTTTTTTGATCCTATTTTATTTCATTATTGGTTATATGTAGTTTGTGTTATGTAGGGTTGACCATAATGTGATTACAACACTTTCTCTCTTTATCAGCTCCGTGGTCATGTATTGGCTTTGGCTTTACAAATGTATGGATGTCGAGTAATCCAAAAAGCCTTGGAAAGCATAGGTACTGAACAGCAAAAGGAAATAGTTCGAGAGTTAGATGGGCACGTTCTCAAGTGTGTTAAGGATCAAAATGGAAATCACGTGGTTCAAAAGTGCATTGAATGTGTCGAACCTGGTGCACTACAGTTCGTTATTGATGCCTTCGAAGGACAGGTACTCAGTAAATATATAAATAGTAAATATATATATATATATATATATAAACGGTGATGAATAAAAACGGTGCTTTAAAACTTGAATTCTTTTAATTTTGGTGAAGTTCAATTTTGTGATTATGTTTTGCAATTAGCCATGCAAATAAGAATTTGAGGTCCATAACTTTGAATTTAGTTATAATTTGTGAGCTTCTCTACCACGGAGCCAACCAAAGTAGATATTTAGCAAATCAGAAAAATATTGAGCTTATTTTGAGCTGATCAGTTTTTTCGAACAGTTTCTAAAAAGGAGTGCTATACAGAATGTTTTTTGTAGGGCATGGAATGAAAGGCATTTTCAGTAAATTCTTTACTATTTTTAGACACTTACTCCATGTCTAATCAAAGCAAAATTTGTAGCCAATTTGTCATTGTTACGTATCTAAATGCAAATCCAAAACTCATTGACCTGAGAGCAGTGCTGTCACTTACTTGAAGTACTTTTACATGAAGTACTACTTAAGTAAAATTTTCCATTACTTGTACTTGTACTTCAGTAAAAACTCTAGGGTGTACTTATTACTTGATACTTAAGTAAGATTACGAAATACTTATTACTTCAGATACTTTTAATGTACTTGTTTTTCAAATACTTTACCTTTGACACGAAAATTTTGTGTGTGTGTGCTTCGGCAATGTACAAGAAAACATCACCTTTAGATTTAGAGCCAACTCAGATATAGCTTTTGTGTGTCTGTGCTTTGGCAATGTACAAGAAAACATCACCCTTTAGATTTAGAGTAAACTCAGATATACCTACATGCCCTATTTTTGTATATGAAATAAGGTATTTGTTTTTGACAAAAAAAATTATAGTATTATTAACACTTGGTTTAATTTTTGTTTAAAAGTTATATAACAAAGAAAATTGAAATTATTTCGCAGTTCACAGGTCGACAGTGAGCTAAAATCCCTTGTCTTGTGCTAAATGTTGCATACTATAGTCCGCTTGGGCTTATATTTCTACCATTAATGTTTAAGTTTTGTCATCTCGTCAACTGAACCAGATTTCTACCATTTCATCATCTTTAGGACCATATTATTGGTAAAACTACTGAAGCTATGAATCTTTGCCCATCTAAATGTTGTCTGCAATAAAAAAAGGTAAAGGGTACGGCATTAGACTTTACAGTCCGTACCGGCGGTGTTGATCTCCGTTTCTTGGCCCTTCAGCCAGGAAGTGCAATGGGAGGCTGGGGGCCAGCCATCCTGTGCTTTCGCACACCCTTCCTGTTTACCTTCTCCAGATTTCTCCAGGTACCCATTTAGAGCTGGGTCGACTATGGCTAAGCTTACAGAGTCACGCCACTGACCCCCGTCCCAAACTGAAGAATTGGGTACACTGGGATTCGAACCCGTGTCCTCTCAGATAAAGGATCCCGAATCCAGCGCACCAACCCACTCGGCCAGGTCGGCCTGCTAGGTAATTCTAGCAGGATCCAATGCAGTGGTATTTTGTCAAATTCGTTTCAGCAAATTCAGGTATTCAGACGAATCTGACTTCAGATTTGTCACTCCATTCATAAGTTATAGGCCCTACTAAATTAAAGGAAAACTCAACTTTATTAAGACTTGAGACCCTCTCCCTCTTGCCCTATTTGAGATAGGTTTTGCGATACCGGAACTCGATATGAGCCCTGATCTTAGGCATCTTCGGTCTAGTTTAGATTTGGATCCGTTACTCCATTTGCAAGTTATACTAAATTAAACAGAAAACTTAAATTTTTCAGGAATTAAAACCCACTCCTCCTTCTTATATTTAAGATAGGGTCTTTATCTCAAAACTTGATATGTGTCATGGTCTTAGGCCTCTTTGGTTCAATTCTCATTCAGATCCATCACTCCATTCGCAAGTTCCTCTGAATTAAACGAAAAACTGCTTTTAGCAGGTAAAGCCCTCTCCCCCCTGTTTTATTTGAGCTAGGGTTCTCATCTTTCAACTTGATGTATCTCATGATCCTTGGCACTAAATCTAAACATCAAAATTTTCATCCAAATCCAACCAACGTTTCTCCCCCTATACGTGATTACACAGACGGACGGACAGACAGACAGACGGACAGAGGGATTTTACAGCGTCTTAGGTAGCCATGTTGGCTAATTGGATCCAAAACAAGAAAAACAATGGCATATCATCATGCAGGTATCATCACCTATTTGGACAGTGGAAAATATCCATCAAGATAGGTTTTTGAGATCTGTCTGTCTGTCCGTCCGTCTGTGCAATCGAGTGTAGTGGATTTGTATTGAAATTGAACTATTTTGATTAAAATTGAGCTTAATTAGGGCGATGGGGCTTTAAGTGTTAAAAAAAAATTCGAGTTTTTCATTTAATTCACTGTAACTTGCATATGGAGATGAATTTCGATGAAAATTGAATAAAGATGTCTAAGAGTATGATATGCATTGAGTTCTGGGATGGAGACCCAAGCTTAATTAAAAGTTGAGTTTTTCACTCAATTCAGTGTAGCTTGCAAGAGGTTGATGGATCTCAGTGAATATTGAACCAAAGTAGCCTAAGACCGTAACAGGCATCAAGTTTTGAGATGAAACCCCTAGCTCAAATAGAACGAGGGAGAGGGGGTTTAAGTGCTGAAAAAAGTCAAGCTTTTGGTTTAATTTAGTATAACTTGTGAATGGAGCAACGGATCCAAATGAAAGCTAGACCAAAGATGACTAGGATCAGGGCTCATATCGAGCTCTGGTATCACAAGCCATATCTAAAATAGGGCGAGGGGGTTTCAAGTTTTAAGAAAGTCGAGTTTTCCTTCAGGTTAGTAGGGCCTATAACTACTTCTACCCATGGCTTATCCAAAGCCTGGAAATAACCCTTTTCCAAAATAAGTCATACTGAAGCCAACCTTCAACCAAATATTCCGTCCCAAGAGAAAAATTATTTTGTATGGTACTTGGTATTTACCAAGTGACATACAGTGATCGCAAATTCTGTAGGTCTGTCGGTCTGTCAGTTTCGGTCTTGCTAGTTTAGGCTTTTCCAGATTAGCTAGGACGACGAAATTTGGCAGGCGTATCAGGGTCCAGACCAGATTAAATTTGAACTGGTTGTTTCCCCGATTCGACTAAAAATTAGATCGGATCTTAATTAAATTTGATATTTAGATGGATATCATGTCTCAGAGCTCTTACTCTAAATTCCGACCGGATCAGGTGACATTCGAGGGGGAAACCTAAAATCTTGGAAAATTCTTAGAGTGGAGGGATCGGGATGAAACTTAGAGGGAAAAATAAGCACAAGTCCTAGATACTTGATTCACATAAACAGAACGAATTCACTCTCTTTTGGGGAGTTGGGGGGAAGGTTAATTCTAAAAAATCAGAAAAAATTAGGTATTTTTAACTTACGAAGGAGCGATCGGATCTCGAATTTCATCGGATGAAATTTCATATTAGAAGGACCTCGTAACTTAGATCTCATGTTTTAAATCCCGACCGGATCCAGTGTCATTGAGGGGATTTGGGGGGGGGGGGACGGAAATCTTGGAAAACGCTTAGAGTGGAGTGATAAGGATGAAACTTGGTGGGAAGAATAAGCACATGTCCTAGATACGTGATTGACATAACCGAAATGGATTCGCTCTCTTTGGGGGAGTTGGAGGGGGTGTTAATTCGGCAACATTAAAAAAATTGAGGCATTTTTAACTTAAGAGCGGGTGACCGTTCGAGAGGTATTTTTGAATTTGATATTAAGAAGGAACTCATGTCTCAGATCTCTTATTTTAAACCCTGACCAGTTCTGGTGAAGAATAAGCACATGTCCTAGATACGTGATTGACATAACCGAAATGGATTCGCTCTCTTTGGGGGAGTTGGAGGGGGTGTTAATTCGGCAACATTAAAAAAATTGAGGTATTTTTAGCTTAAGAGCGGGTGACCGTTCGAGAGGTATTTTTGAATTTGATATTAAGAAGGAACTCATGTCTCAGATCTCTTATTTTAAACCCTGACCAGTTCTGGTGACATTGGTGGAGAGTTGGAGGTGGAAACCGGAAATCTTGGAAAACGCTTAGAGTGGAGAGATCGGGATGAAACTTGGTGGTTAGAATAAGCAAATGTCGTAGATACGTGATTGGCGAAACCGAACTGGATCCACTCTCTTTGGGGTAGTTAGGGGGTCCAGTGCTTCGGCGAGTTCGGTACTTCTGGACGTGCTAGGACAATAAAATTGGTAGGCGTGTCAGGGACCTGCACAAATTGACTTGATAAAGTTTATTTCCCCGATTCAACCATCTGCGGGGGGGCTCAAGGGAGAGAAAAAATTAGAAAAATGAGGTATTTTTAACTTGCGAGTGGGTGATTGGATCTTAATGAATTTTGATATTTAAAAGGACCTTGTGTCAGAGAGCTCTTATTTTAAATGTCAACCAGCATTAAGCCTCTGATTTTTCTTTTAAATTAATCTATTGATTCTTATAATTTTGCTAGAGCTCATGCCATATGAGCTCTTAGCTCTTATTTTATTCCTTTTTTCTCAAAAGATTTTCGACTTAGTCTCATGGTTTTTGCCACTTCATGGTGTGAAAACTGCTGCTAGAAATAGATAGGTTGCAACTTCTGCTGTATTGTCTTCTAGTATATTTAAATGTGTGCTTACATCATTCCTGCGTCCCCTTAAAAGTTCTGTTTCTTACAGTAATATTGGTTCGTCTTCAGTTGCATATGCAGACGACGTTCTTCTTGTTGCTCGGACTCGCCGTGGATTGCTTTATGATTTTACTATATTAACCAATGAACTATCTAAGATTGGACCGTCAGTTAATGCGTCTAAATGCGAGTTTATTTGTTTTAATAGCCCTTATGTGGTTGCTCCATTCGTTGCTGGGACTGCAATTCTGCCATGTTCTTCTTTAGTTAGTTGGCTTAGTCTGTGTTTCGGTCCAGCACTTTCCACTACCTTTTCATCCCTAGTGAATCAAGCCGTGAAAAACCTACGCGTCGCTTACGGAAAAATATCCCCAAACAAAAGCCGTTACTACCGCAACGGTTTGTGCATGATTTATAATACTTATTGCGCCCCCGTGCTTTTGTTTTTATCAGGCATGGCTCATCTGTTTCGTAAAATAAATCCCCATACTCTACGCGCGGCTTATTTCAGATATTGCAAATTCCTCCTCCGGCTTCCTAGATGGCACCAAAACAGAAAAATAATTGCTTGATTTGGTTTAATAGACGTGCCTTCTCGGATTCGGTCTTCCAGTGATAATTTATGTAAAAAGACTATCTACTTTTATATATATATATATATATATATATATATATATATATATATATATATATATATATATATATATATATATATATATATATATATATATATAGAATAAATACTTGAAGTAATACTTAAGTACAATTTTGGCAAGTACTTGATATTTGATACTTAAGTAAGAATTTGGAAAGTACTTATTACTTAATATTTAAGTAAAAAAAACAATGAATACTTAATACTTGATACTTAAGTAAAAATTTGGAGTACTTGTTGCAGCACTGCCTGAGAGTTAGACAATATCACCAATGTCATCCAAAATCAAAAGACGAGAATAATTGAAAAAATAATGTCAGCTCTTGTTCCGATAAGTTTTTTTTTTATGTAAACTTCTTTGGTTTTTGTCAACATAATTTTGTACCGAACCTTATTGTCAAGGTATTTCCTTGTCAGATCGAACTCTTCTTTTAAGCAGTATGTATTTTGTGTCTTATGACAGTAAAATGCTACTCTGTGCTTTATCCACCTATGTATTTCTTATATTTTTGGCAAATTAAAAATAAAAAAGCTATCTAGCTTTTTGGCGAAAAGGTTCCCCATTTGGGAATCCCGTTTAAAGTGACCTATTTAATCGATATAATATGATAATATTGAAGCAACAAAAATGCACATGATTTCAAACTAAAAAAGTTTCAGTCGGTAAATTATAATATTAAAAATTTGATAAACAAACGCAAATCATAATCCTAAGCTTTTAATATGATATTAATATCCAGTAATTCATTAATATAATCCTATGGTAAAATATTGCATGATATTACTAACATTTAGTATGTTATTAAATAATTCTAAACGAACTTAATACGCTTATATTCCCCCCTGAAGCCTTTGAGCGGCAATTTCAACAATTTTTTTTTTATGTTATTAACCACTTCTAAACGAACTTAATACGCTTATATTCCCCCCTGAAGCCTTTGAGCGGCAATTTCAACAATTTTTTTTCTAACTGCTTAAAAAAATAACTGTGTCTTCTCCCTCCTGTACAGGTCATGGAGCTTTTGTTGCGATTAGTACCATATATTTATTTTTTCCGCTTAAATATGTACAAATAAATTTTATGTTAACTGCTTATGAATAAAGATTAGGTAAAAGCCAGGGATTTTACCACTGCATAAGGAAACATGTTAAGAAAACAGTTCTTACTTTATAATTTGTTTATTTTTTATTTCCCTTAAAAAATAAGGAGTAGGCTACTATATAAATATAAAGAAAAGACAAATGATAACGCTAACAATCGAAAAATATCAAATATTGATCAAACGCTTAAAAAGAAAAAAGATGCAAAAAAACACTTGCTGAAAAAGATGCTAAATAACTTAACTGCGTGGTCATATCCCAAACCTCTCTTTGAAATCAACTTGATTAGAACCAACGTCGATAATTTCAAAAAGATCCTTCAAACACAACTCAAACACTTTCCCAATCATAGAACCCCTAGTAATCGGCCTCCAGGAACTACAAAATGACAAGTCATTCTTCTCGCTCTTAGGAATAAGCGTTACAATACCAATATAGAATGACGATGGTACTAAACTGGTAGTAAGTAAAAGGTTGAAAATGCCAGTAGAGTAATAAGAAAAGAAGGAGCAAGTTTGAGGTGGTTAGAAAATACGCCATCATGATCCTTAGCCGACTGCGCCTTTAACGTTTTGATTGCTGTACGTAAAATATCCTGTAATCAGTTGAACAGTTCTTAACCTTTCATCTAACTGCAACACAACACTGTTGGAACCATGCGAAGTCGGCAACTTAGAAAAGTAATTTTCCCACTCTTTTAGCGATGATGTGGAATTAATATCAGGAGTGTTAGTCCGCCTATTGCCTCGGAGAGCTTTCCAAAGGAGATTCTTATTCTTGTTGTTATCAACGTTTGAAGAAGCTTCTTCCATCATCAGGTTATTATGACGGCGGAGGTCTGCTTGGAATTCGGCCTTTCTCTTTTTCATTAGCATAAAAGCTGGATGCGAGTCTCTAGTTTTACCAAGCGCCCACCATTTCCAATACGCTTGCTTTGCCGCCTTATTAGAATTTACCAATAAGGGATTGAGACTCCAAAAAGGTTTCTACGCGTTTTATCTTATCCTATTAGTAAGAAAAACTGCCGCAGCACCGTACTTTAAGCAATGGACTAATTCAAAATAAACACAATTAATAGTCAAAGATGAATTACTGTATCGCGTCCAAACTATCAGGAATAAAAACTTTATCAATTTTAGTCTCAACTTTTTCTTGGTAAAGCGGTTTAAAATTTGGATTCCTATCAACCCGATCAAAAAATTTAGGAAGCTTATTACCTGAAATACGAATTGGGCGAGAAGGCAAAGGGGGTAAAAGGAACTGAAACGGCATGTGGTCACTAACGGGGAAATCTTTTTGCAGAAATCACTTGGGTTAGAAGAAAAACATGATCAATATTAGTTGTACTACCACTCCAATGAATATAAGTAAAATCCTGCGACTACGGTAAAACAGAAAAATTAGGAAGACAAGACGATAAAATTGTACCCTGTTCATTTGCTATATTTGGATCACAGTTAAAATCACCTACAATACAAGTACGAAAATTCGACTGTAAACTAGAGGCAAAACGACTAAAATTAAAACAGCATTGATTAAACGTATCAAAAGAAATATCATCACGGTAATCATCGGAAAATAACAATTAATTAAAACTACGTTTGAAAAACTACGAGAAAAATTTTTTTTATCAATTGTTAAAATAGTTGCATTAAGAGACTCGGGTAAAATAGAAGCTAAACCACCGGAAGGACGCCCACCAGTCGGCGTAGTGGGAACAGCAAAAATATCATGCTGAGTAGACAAACTAGAAATAAGATTCAACAAATGATCAAGGAGTTGGTGTTCTTGAAGGACATAATAACGATGATTTTCCATTCAAAAAACTATGACATACAGGTAATTTCCCTTGCACACCATTTGAATTAAAGGACGTAACACGAAGTAATACATTCATTTACTAATTTTCTTTAAAATCGGAACATAAAGCTATAAACTGGATGATCATTCGAGCTACAACTGGCGCATTTAACTGGCGCTTGGCTTGGGGAGTCTTTAGTCTGTGATTACCGCTACATCGGGCACATTTGAAACATTCAGATTTACATTGATTTTGACCATGGTTAAAACTTTGACATTTAATACAACGCCTAGGCTGAATACGATCAGGTTCCACTTGGAAAAGCTGATAACTGAATTTAATGCCATGTGTGATGTAAAATGCAGGTATTCTTCTGTTCGAAAAATAACTCTTACAGTTTGCGATTTTCCTAGCCGATTGAACTCGATTATACCCGGAAAATCCGATGCGTATGCTCTAACATCAAAATCAAAGTCAGCACTCCTGATAATTCCAAAAAAATATGCAGAATAATCCTAGTTAGCAGACTTTAAAGGGGGAGAACCTTTATCTTCGCTATTTTCCTTTTATTTCCAGTTTTTCTATCGCATTTTAAATATTTGAGTCTATTCTCCAAGTGTTGAAAATCGTTCTTAAACAAACATTCAACCGCCATCTAACTAGTCTAACTTAACCTAATTTATCAGTATATGTACATACATATATTTTTGTGAGAACTATTAGATGGCACTGATGGTGTTTAATTACATAGGTAGATTATTTCAAAACCAAAAAATGCAGTTGAATCCCTGTTTATTTGTTTGAATTTTGTTACAAAAAAGATTGTACAACAGTGTAAGAAGTGAAGATAAAGGTTCTCCCCCTGTAAAATGTGTTAAACTAGGATTATTCTGCATATTATGAAGTAAGAATTCTTTTCTTGGTATGTTTCCTTATATAATGGTAAAGCCCTTGACTCATACCGAAGATTATCTATCTTATGAAGCAACTTCTCCTTGTAGGAGAATCCCCTATATAAAGACTCGAAGCGGATTGGGTAGATTTAATATTTTACTCTCACGAATGTGAGTTAGTATTACAAATTGATCGTCGAAGATGATGTTCCTGAAGATCGAACTTGGTGTGCACATGTGGTTGTTATAATGAATATTTATTATTTTTAGGTATTTGCATTATCTACTCATCCGTATGGTTGTCGAGTAATTCAGCGAATTTTGGAGCATTGCAATGCCGAACAGACTCTCCCAATTCTCAATGAGCTTCATCAAAATATTGATCAGCTAATCCAGGATCAATATGGCAACTATGTTATCCAGCACGTTTTAGGTAGACTTTTTTATCTTTTCATTTATGAGTATTGCAACTCTGGTTTGCGTCGTCACATTTATGTGTTGTGGCAGCTTATTGTGAAGCCTAAAATAAGATCTAAATAGGTTTTTTTTCAAGTTTTTTTTTTTTCTAAAAATTAGCTCTTTCCATAGTCTGTTTTCACCGGGAAATTCACCGACACATATTCTAAATGTTGTATATTCAAAGTACTTATTCCAAAGTTGTAATAAGAAAAAGTATACATTTTTATTTTTGGTTTTATGTAAAGACCAGTTTTTTCTAGAATGAAGGTTTTTCTTGTGCATCCAAGATGTGACTAAATATTTTAGCTGAAATCACCACGTTTTAGCGAGTTCTTTTTGTGGAAAAAAAAGGATAGTGTATGTTGGAAGCAGGATTGAAGAGCATATTCCTTTCACTTTGCCTGTTCAGAAGGATTATGTGAATTTCGTTCTGTTTATGTTATTAATAATGGTGATTCTTGTCTAACTCTCAAATTTCAAAAGTTTGTTCTACTTATCTTTATCCCCCTTTGTATAGAAACTAGTGTCTATCCTTGTTTAACATTTCAATGGCTTATACTCCTTAACGAAGAAAAAAGAAAGAAATTGTGGTTTCTTTTTAATGAAATGTACACTTGTCTTCCATGAGGATTTTAATTTTTTGCTCATTTCAAATTTTTTACAATTTGCAAAATTATAAACAGAAAAAATGCACTTATACTTAATTACGTTAGTCTAATGGCCGAACCAGTTTTGATCATTTGCTGTGACCCCCTTGTTTTTGGTTTCTGGTTTTGACAACTTAATATGCATCTTAGTGAATCCAATATAGTGTAGATAGTCGCTTTTCGGCTACTTTTTTCTTTGACATTTTCTTTAATGAAACCCATATAGCAAAGCAAAGAAAAAAAGAAAAACAATTTGTATACACCTCTGTACTATATCCTCTAACATCATATCAATTCTGAAATAAATTAAAAAAAAAGAGGTATTTTTAACTTACGAAGGAGTGATCGAATCTCAATGAAATTTGATGTTTGGAAGGATATTATGTCTCAGAGATCTTATTTTATATCCCGACTGGATCCGGTGACATAGGGGGGGATTCAGGGGGGTAGACCTAAAATCTTGGAAAACGCTTAGGGTGGAGGGATCGGGATGAAACTTGGTGGGAAAAATAAGCACAAGTCCTAGATACGTGATTGACATAACTGGGACGGATCTGCTCTCTTTGGGGGAGTGGGGGGAGGGTTATATTTCTGAAAAATTAGAAAACGAGGTATTTTTAACTTACGAAGGAGTGATCGGATCTTAATGAAATTTGATGTTTGGAAGTATATTATGTCTCAGAGCTCTTATATTAAGTTTCAACCTTATCCGGTGAAGGGGATGTTTGGGGGGGAGTGGAACCTAAACTCTTGGAAAATGCTTGAGTGGAGGGATCGGGATGAAACTTGGTGTGAAAAATAAGCGCAAGTCCTAGATACGAGATTGACATAACCGGAACGGATCTGTTCTCTTCGGGGGAGTTGGGGGGGGGGGTTAATTCTAAAAAATATTAAAAATGAGGTATTTTTAACTTGCGAAAGAGTAATTGTATCTTAATGAAATTTCATATTTAGAAGGACCTCGAAACTAAGATCTCTTATTTTAAATCTCGACCAGATCCAGTGTCATAAGGGGGGGGGGAGACCGAAAATCTTGGAAAACGCTTAAAGCGGAAAGATCAGGATGAAACTTAGTGGAAAGAATAAGCACAAGTCCAAGATAGGTGACTGACATAACCGGACAGGATCCGCTCTCTTAGGTGGAGTTGGGGGGGGGGGGGGTAATTCGGTAAAATTAGAAAAAATGATGTATTTGTAACTTACGAACCGGTGATCAGATCTTTATGAAATTTGATATCTAGAACGATCTTGTGTTTTAAAACTCTCATTTTAAATCCCGAGCAGATCCTTTGACATTGAAGGGAGTTGGAGGGGAGAGCCGGAATTCTTGGAAAACGTGAAATCGATGTATCTTACGAATGGGTTATCGGATCTCAATGAAACTTGATATATAGAAGAATCTTATGTCTCAGATGCGCCATTTCATTTGGAATGGGATCCGGGGATATAGAAGGTTGGAGGGGGGAAACAGAAATCTTGGAAAACGCTTGTAGTGGAGATATCTGGATGAAACTTGATGGGAAAGATAAAGCACAAGTTATAGATACGAGTTTGACATAATTAGAGAACGGATCCTTCCTCTTTGGGGAAGCTGGGGGTTGTTAATTTGGAAAAGTTAGAAAAATTGAGGTATTTTTAACTTAAGAACGGGTGACCGGATCTTAATGAAATTTGATATTTAGAAGGAACTCATGTCTAGAGCTCTTGCTTCAAATCCCGACCAGATCTGCTGACATTGGGGAGAGCTGGAGGGGGAAACCAGAAATTTTGGAAAATGCTTATAAATGTCGTAGACACGTGACGGCGTAACCGAACTGGATCCGCTCTCTTTGGGGGATTTAGATGGTGGGGTTTAGTGCTTTGGCGAGTTTGGTGCTTCTGGACGTGTTAGGACGATGAAAATTGGTAGGCGTGTCATGGAGCTGTACAAATTGATTTGATAAAGTCGTTTCCCCCGATTCGAACATCTAGGGGGCTGAAGGGAGGGGAAAAATTAGGAAAATTGAGGTATTTTTAACTTGTGAGTGGGTGATCGGATCTTAATAAATCTTGATATTTAGAAGGACCTCGTGACTCAGAGCTCTTATTTTAGATCACGGCCGGCATTAAGCCTCTGATTTTCCTTTTAAAGCAATCTATTGATTCTTAGAATTTTGCTAGAGCTCATACCATATGAGCTCTTGGCTCTTGGCTCTTTCGACCTCGTCACAAGTGCCATATGAGCTCTTAGCTCTTGTTTTCTGATTTTTTATGAGCATCTCGATATGACATTATTAAGCAGTTTTTAATTTTACTGATAATTCAATTTTTTCTTTCTTATTTTTCGTTCTCATTTTTAGGAAATACAATTCTTGCCCTTTCATCTTAGAAATGATGAATCAATTACCTTGAATTGGCAAAGTATTACACTTTATTGGTTGGGATATTTCTTTAACTCCTTCGTTAAAGTTAATGGTAGTGTAAAAAAAAGCCACGTAATTCGTGCTTTTCATGAATGGCTTTCTACATCATGGCAAAGAGCTCTATAGGTCTGTGTAGAGCATCTTTCAGTCTCACAAAACTAGTAACATTTGGTACTACTTTCTAGATTAATGTGAGAAAAATGTAGTCCATAAATACCGCTGGGTTTTGTTTTGTATGAAAAGGGAGTTTTATCCAAGCAATAGTTTATGCGTAGAAACTTTTGTTTTTACAGTAGAAGTTCGTTTGTGACTTTGTGAAAGTGTGATTGATTCTTCCTTGTCAGCTGTGAACTCGGAGGAGGGGGTTTGAAGAAGCGAGGAGGGTAACACCGACCGCTTCCACTCTAGAAGACTTGCATATGAAGTAAAAATTTATGTTTGGTTTTTTAAGAAGATATGACTGAAATTATATCTCATTCTTAAAACCCCTCACCCTCTCGAGAAAATATATGGGGTACTACTGAGCTCAATGTGACCATAAAAGTTAATTACACAGTCCTTGTCATAAAAGAAAAACTGATGAATTGTTCAGGGGGGCTATATTCCGTTCATTTAGTATTGACAATCATAATTGTCCATAGGTTGAATATTTGGAGGATTAGCCCCTCCATTTTAGGGACAGGGTCAGATGCCTCAACTGTTGTGCGTTTAGTTTAAAAACAATACTTTCAATGTGTTTAACACGCACAAGCGCTTTGTTCATTCCCCATTGTTTTGCAGAATGCCCTCGAAAAATAAGTGGAAAATGTGTCACCTGTCAAGGCTCCCTTCCTTATTTAACGGCATTTCCTAACCTTCCTGAAAATAAATTTAAGGGTTCTCGGGAAACTTACATAGAAGTCCTCAATCATTATAGAATTCTTTCTTTCGTTCTTGAATTATCTCTCATACTTCCTTCATCTTTCTTTTTCATTCAGGGATATAATTTTTATTCTTATATTTTCAGAGCATGGAAAGCAAGAAGATAAGTCTCGTATTGTAGCGGCTGTACGTGGTAAAGTTCTAACCCTGTCTCAACATAAGTTTGCATCAAACGTCGTGGAGAAATGCGTAACGCATGCCACCAGAGCCGAACGTGCTATTCTTATTGACGAAGTTATTGGATTTAATGATAGGTATGTTATTGACCTGTCTAAAGGTGCCAGTCTTCCACGTTGTGTAAAACATGTTTTAGGATTGCTCCCTTTTTAGGTGAAATTCAAATTTGGTAGTATCTGCTTCTGATAGTCTTTTTAAGACTAAGCTTTATCTAGATCAGATGTTTTGAATTTTCTGGTGCCTTTTGCTTCGAATAAACCTTTTCAGGTGTTACTCAGAAAAAGCATAACGTTCCTCTTCTTCCTTGTAAATTCCTAATAGAGACTTATTATATAACTGATATAATATTTCTTCTAAAATTCTAGTACTTTTTTTTTATTGATGCTTACTTTTATTTAAAGAAATTTCGTCTGAAAGAGTGGATATCAACGCGGACAGGCTTTGTTCGATAATTAAGCAGGAACTAAAGAAAAGTTTGAATGACATAACTGTGATTTTGACAATACTGAGAATCGCGATTACAGAACTGACTGTGCCCTAGTAAACAGTAGACCTTGGTCCACAGTCAAGGTCGTATCCAGGGGAGGGGGATTACCAGGTTTCAAACCCCCTCTCCTCCTGAAGTTTTTGTACAACTCGTAAAAAGTAAACCAAAAAATGTATATAAAAAATTGTTGATGTGTTTTGTAAAGTTTCTTTTTGTAACCCCCCCCCCCCCCTTCCCGAACAAATATCCTGGATACGTCCTTTCCTACAGCAATAAGGATTCGAAACGTTTTTTCAAAGATACTGGTGTGAGTAAATTGTCAATTAATGACGATTCGAAAGCGTTAACTAATATTCCGATTTATTAAGATGGTACTCAAGTACAAAGACGAAAGATTGTATGGCAACTCAAGATATTGAATTTGAATTAGTAGCGTAAAAAAATACAGTTATCTTACATGGATTATAATTGTGCAGGATTCCTTATTATATTTTGTGATATTAACACACTAAATAAAAAAAATTGTCTAGGTTTATATCTGTGTCCGTTAAAGCAAAGTTTTATTGTTTGGGGTGAAAATTAAAGGGTTAACTTCATAAATGATTAATTTATAAATAGTTAATTATTCTTTTTCATGGGAGGAACAAAAACAAATATACAAAAAAAAAAAAACGGCCGGAAATTAGTTTTAAAGCTTTTTTCAAATACAAGTCAACAGTGAAAGCCTAATTCTAGAGTTCGAATAAGTTTAAACTTAGCATAAAAAAAAACACAAAAAAACGCATATTTAAACATAGTTTGATAGTGTTTTTAACAAAATATTTCAGTATAAAATTTAGGATTTGCGACAAAGAGCGAGCGTTTTTTCGGGATATTTGACAAGTTATCTGACCACCTCGCCTTCTGTTTTTTCTTTCCTTTTCTTTTTGTACTAACATTCACGTTATCTATTATATTGCTTACGTGCAACGCCCTTTTTTTTATTGTAGTGCACCACATGGGGCTCTCCATACAATGATGAAGGATCAGTTTGCCAACTACGTAGTTCAAAAGATGATAGACGTTGCCGAGCAATCACAGCGAAAAATATTAATGCATAAAATCCGACCTCATGTGTCAACACTGCGAAAGTACACTTATGGAAAGCATATCCTTGCCAAGCTGGAGAAATATTTCTTGAAGAATAATACTGATCTTGGCCCTATTGGCCCGCCGACGAATGGGGCTATTTGATTTTCAGATTCAGAAATCTAAAATCATTTAACGTTATATTTTAAATCCTTTGTGTTGAAATAATATTCTTGTGAATAGCTGCAAGTAGGTCCAACTTTTTGGGGGCCCAGAATTTTCCTTAGGGGGACCCCTCTCTATGCAGGCATGTTCAATCGGTCACACTTTTAACAGGTTCTTTTTTCATGGACAACGTGCATAGTGATTGGTTTGATGTACTACTACTTCTAAATGAGCAAACTTTAAAAATACAGATTCAACATGTTGCAACTTAGGCTTGTTATGAATATTCCAGCCTCCGATTATCTACCAAGTTTTAGAGCCTTGTTTATCACAGGAAAATTGATTACTTTCAATATCCCTCATTTCTAAATGCATTTATAGTGGTCTTATAAAGTGGGCGTCACCTTCTTTTAGGGGACCTCTATGGCCATTTCTGGTGGCCGTTTCGATCTTTTGAGGAACATGACTTGTTTTTTATTGCAGACTTTGAATGTTGAATATTGTGCCTATTGAATTTTGTCCCTTGAAAGGATGGATATAGGCTAAAAGAGCTGAGAACTACGAATCATAACCTTTCGTTTTAAAAAAGATTTGAAAAGACTAATCTTTATTTTTAACATCCAGGTGAGCTGTACTCTGTCCGCTCCCCCCCATCTTCGTCGAAAATTACTCTCGAAAAAATATTCGAAATATTGTATTAATACTTAAAGTACTATGTTACTATTCAAAATATTGAACTATATTCTAAATGCATTCTTAGGAAACGATAAAAGTGACAAAAAAGTGCTACCTTATAACATCTTGTCCTTTCCAGTTTTGCGTACGACTAAGTTGAGCCACGATAATGACTCAACAGTAAAGGTATGGCTTAGACTTGTTGCCATTCAAATTGCCATATGAGGCGATGAGAGAACTCCTTCTGTTAGAGGGACCATTATACTTTTTGTGTGTGTTTTTTGTAGATTTTAGAATTTTTCGTGTTTTTTCTTCATGGGAAAGAGACTTGTTTATAAGTCTGTCCGACTGTTTCTTTATTATCAGATCGGATTTTGACGGGGCCAGGTTATTTGTTTATCCAGGAAAACTTGCAGTTTGCCTGGTGTAACTATACTATTTGCATGCATTACAGATGATATTACCTCTTAAGATATGTAAATATTGGACAAACAATTTTGAAACGATTCTAATTGAAGTTGTAGCCTCTTTTTGAGTAGAACGTTTGATGGTAATAATGTCACTTTTAGTAGTCGGCTATTTAGTTAAATTCAGAGAATGGCAGCCCCGCCTCCTGCTGCCCACCGAAAGGTCCGAATTGGGTCAGTTTTTTTACCGAGCCATCTATATTTTTAACTGTAAAAAATAATTGTGGACGCTTGAACTAAAGATGTAACCTGCTCTTTTTTTAATTGGTTGCACTCTAAAGTTTTATTACCTGCACAAAGCCCGAAAAAAATGTAGTGGGATCATAAGGAAGTTTGACAGCATGGAAAACTTCATTCATTGCATTCTTATCAAGATTTTTCTTTTTTCTTGTGCAAGTTTGCTATAAAAAGAAGATACAGGAAGTTGATGTCGGACTTATACTTCTCAGTTACCTCTTTGTTTAGAGGTTTCTTCTCATATTTATCTCATAGATCTCTGAGGAAACAAAGCTTGTTTATCTCTTGTTTGAAAATAAGCTACAACAAAAGAAGCATTATCAAACTACAATTGGCTGTTAATTTCTATTCTTTTGAAATTGCAAAATTTTTCATTTTTGCTTGGCTCAGTGTTCAGACTTCTTCTTTAACTCTGAATTTTTATAGAAAGCCCCTTGTTCTGACTAAAGAAAATTTAACAAGTTGCTGAACTAAGACATTCCCTATTTACGTTTACTGAAATATGACTGTATAAAACTTCAATTAGAACAGTTTAGACGTATATAAAGGAAACTCGTGTATAAATTTTGTAAGATTCTCTAAAGAAATAATGTAAAGTGTACAGTTCAACCGATTTGATTCTGTGTTTGTGTATTTTTAGTTTCCCTTATAAAAACCCCGCTTTGGCTGTATCCAATGGATGATTATTGAAATCCCAGGAAATCGTTTTTAGACCAAACATCTCTATTTCTGTCTTGTCTAAACTTGTTTTTTTGAAACTAAGTCTCTCCTAACAGGGTTGCCACCTGAACATTGGTCTGGTTAAAAAATTATTTTTTTTTTCAAACACAAATAAATTAGCTTGCTGATTGTACAATTGTAGTTTGTAAAATCATATTGCCTTTATTAGTTGATAATATACCTAAAATAATTTATATTTCTAAGATTCGTATTTCTGGGTCATGGTGGTACGTAAAAGTTTTTGTTGCATGTGTGTATCTCATGTTGTATGCATAAAAAACGCATGTTTGTTCTCCAAGGATACTCATAAAGAAAGATTTAAGCAAAAAGCGCAGAACGCTATAACCTCCAGAAAAGATAACTCTTTTCTGGCAATTTATTTTGAACCCTCACCCTCGCTGTTAACAGTTTATAGGCACCCCCTTTTCCCCTCCATTTATATGTTCAAAATTTTTATGGACTGCCTTGCTGTCTGCATGTTCATAATCATACATAACATAGCTGATTAAAATATGAGACTGAATTGAAAGCAGACACGAATAGCATCTCTTGTATAATTAAGGGATTAGGAAGTGAAAGTTTAATTTCTACTCATTTTCTGCAGTGTCAAAATGCTTCATTGCATCTGATATGTGTGGCACAAAGATTGTATTGCTTGTTGGATTGATTTATCGATTTATCGATTGCTGTTGGATCGATTGCACAAGTATTGCTTGTTGGAGCAATACTATCTTTTGCTTGTTGGAGCTTTACTGCATGTTACCGAACCATAAATTCTGTTTGTGAAAATATACTAGTTTTGACCTTGAATTATGTTTTAAACAATATATGTCTTGTTAATTATGTGATTATATGTATAGAGAGGTTTCCTTTTTAAGCCTTACAATCAGTTGAACACCCAACCAGTTCTAAGATCTGGCAACCCTGCCTCCTACTTCTAGAAAAATTGGATACAGCCGTACCCTACTGATGCATATTTTACAGATATACTTATTGTACGATTATTGACTTATTTATTTACAGGAGTGCTCTCTTAAAAGCGAATTTTCAATGTGTACAGATTTAACTTACACAACTATGTACTTTAATGTACAGTTTTTTACGTTTTTATGAAGACAAAAAGCTTTTGTGCCGATTTTATTTATTTGGTTGTTAATGAAATACGGTCCGCGAAAATCCGATCGATTCTTCAATGTTTTATCAGTGCCAATTTAGGTTTTATGTTTAGTGAGTAAACTTTATTTTGGATATATATATATATATATATATATATATATATATATATATATATATATATATATATATATATATATATATATATATATATATATATATATATATATATATATATATATATATATATATATATATATATATATATATATATATATATATATATATATATATATATATATATATATATATATAGGCTATATATGTATAAATTGCAAGAGCGACATATTTAGGTTGTATTAACTGAGGCATATTATTATTTATGTTTGCTTGAAGTTTTAAGTTTCAGTAAAGTTTGATGGAAAATGAAAGAAAGCAGCAATTTTGGGAATCAGTATACATTCCTTTGTTTAAAATATTGTATTTTACACTTGTAGAAATGTAAATATTTGTCTAAATAGAATATGTGAATCATGATATCGATTTAATTTATTGATCCATAAGGAATGGACAATTTCAATTATATTGGATCCCTTAAATATTTTGTTTAATCAGAAAACTCAACCAATAGTTGATTCTTGGGTGAAATTTTGGGGCTAAAATTTTAAAGGATACTATTTCAAACCTTGTTGTTTTTACTTTCTCAAGAAGCTTTTTGGCAAAGTTTCAGTTGAGAACAAAAAGTAGCTTAAATTAGCTAACCATACTGTTTGAAACTTGGTACGTTTCTTTGATATGTGTCTAGGGACGCCATTTCTTTTTTAGCGGGAAGGATTCGAGGATCCTTAGAAGAAGAGGGTATGACTGCAGGAAACATGTATCGCTTTCGGCCAAACAGTGTCTCTGCGACCAACCTTATCGCTCCTAAGAAAGTGTTCTCATGGTGCATTTGTTGTTATGTCCCATTTTTCAGTCATCGAGATTGCAAACAGGGGAGAGACTCCTAGATTTGAATGTTTTTTTTAAGATAAAAGGCTCTCTTTTCACAGATCCCACAAAGAAAGTAGGTTTTTTTTTTTTTATTCCAAAATTGTCAAGTAGAATATTGTGGATCCTTGTATATTTATGTCGACATATTTTTGCCATTTCTGCGTCGAAATACAAGTCTGAACGCTAAGAATATATCGAACATAATAAATTTGGATTCTTGGAAATGATTTATATGCTAAAACTATTTTAAAATTTATTTTGTCTTAACCACCATAGAATAATGTTAATACTTTTTTTTTACTTCGTCTCAAAACAAGGTATAATAAAATGTCTTCAGGGTGGATGGGCTGGTAGGGGCTTATTTATAACCCTTTGTGGCACTGTTAAAATTTGTTTAGTCTGGTATGTGTAAACACTATTAATTATGTAGGCATTTGCACTGTAGATACTTTGTATTGTGTAAAATTTTTCTTGTAACTATCATTTAGTTATCATCAGTAAAAAGTAGGATGTTTGATGATGGAGTACTCACCTACTCTCTCCTTGCTATTTTGAACTTCGTATGTGGGTTTGTTTTCAGTTGAAAAGGCTTTGTAAAGCCGGGATTCCATAGACAGTTTTTCTGTATATGTATATTTCTTGTAATTTTCTTTTCTAAACATGTAAGTCATAGTGTATATGGTGTATAAAAATAAAGAGCTGCTTGGTGATTGATTGTTTGCTCTGTATAGCTGGTGTTAGAATATTTTAGATCAATCCACATTTGGTAGTGGCGTAACCAATATGGGTTTCGCCCAGGGTGGAATCACGAAATGCCACCCCTCTGAGATCCATGGACAACCCTTATCCCCTTCATTCCCTTCGGCTTTACTATTTTTTTTGTTGTTGTATAAATAAGAAACATAAATACAAAAACAAACTGATCATTGCATGAATTGACGAAAATAATGATAGCAGTAATACAACTCTGTTAAAATTCTTATTTCATAGACAGCGCAATTGCGCTACATAAGTAAAGAAGGAAATGGACACTTTTTTTTTTACCAAGGAATTTTTATGAAAGCAGTTGTCGTAAAAACTTAGGAACGGACTCGTTTCGATCGGAAATTGAAAGTTTTAGTGCCCTTTTTAAGAGTCAAAAGTGATCGGATGACAACCTCATCCCCTACAGCCCTTTGGGCAAGGGATTTTTATTGTTTACATTTAGTATTTGTTATCGCGAAAGGGGGGCATGTTAGTCCCTGAGGCAGTGCTGAAAACTGGTGGCGTGCCACCAAAAATACTTTGACGTGCTGCCGCTGTATAGGCTAATATAAGGCAAAATCCACTATACAAGGGCACTCTCCTCAAAATGTTTTTGAATTTACTCGTCTACTATGGACCTTTGATTATTTTCCTCTTGTTCCTGTCCTCTTCAATGCAATATAATAATTTCTAATTAAAAAAGTTTCAACTAGCCGTGGTATTCTTCGAATGTCTTCTTTATAAATGCTATCTTGCTTTGGGTAAACAAATATATTTAAAATCTTCGCCAAACTTCTAAGATCACAAGCATTCAACCTGCCGGCCCATACTATAGCAAGCATCGCTTACGGGCTAAGACGCAGTTGACTTCAAAATCTTATTACATTACATTCTAAGTGGGAGGATTCGATAGTGAAGCAATGAGAAACAACAGTCGCTGTTGCGTCGCCAGTGAGATGTTGGGAAGTTATTATGTAGGTTAAATTGCTGACTTTTTAAGTTCTAATGTTTTTCTCTACTTTCTCACAAGTTTTATATTTGATTTCCATCCATTTTTCTTATCATATCCGTTTTAATCTAGCATTAGTTTTTACGCCAAATTTTAACTTCTGTATTTACAATGCTTCAAAACTGAAAAAAAAACCTGAAAAAACTGTCCTTTTTTAAAGGGGGCTTATATGCCAATATCATCACTTTCCTCCTGTTCTGCATCCCTACTGTCCTGACATCACCTGATCAAGCAGTCTACTTTTTTTTATGTATGATCATGAGGAAACTTAGAGCTGCTGTTATTTTGAGAAAACCCGAAAGCCACATCCACACAACTGTTAAGGGTAGCTGATCCACTGACAGTACCTGAGATTATAGCCTCGGGCTGCTAGATTTGTATATTTAGAGGGATTCACTGGAAAAATATTATTCCTGGCAAATCCCACGTGATATATAGTGCTGGAACCTACTGGGCCAGGAAAAAATAAAATTAAAAAAAATAGTAGCTAGATAGGCTCTTATCAAAATAAACAGATTTACATAAAAGACGCCTAATAGTATAATGTAAATGTATGTTTTACTTCACTATAAAAATACTTTATAATAATTTAGTAGTAAAATTTTATTTTGCTGCCTAATCACATGTATAGCCTAAGCACATTCCTCCAGCTGAAGAGATATTAGAAGTTAAATTATCTCTCCATATTGATTGGAAGAACCGCTCACGAGAATTTGACCCTAAAGACTACAAGTTTCTGAATTTTCAGAACCTCTTCCCCAAAGAAATGAAATCCACTGACTCCCAACTTCCCTAAAACTTTAAGTTTAATATTGCAAAAGTGGATAACAGAACCTCCATTTTGTGTGAGCTGTGTAATTTAAGGTTTAAAGGCAAAAGGCAAATTAATAATAATAATAAAAGTTTCTCCGAGGGAAGGAAGAGCGAAGTTGAAGCTTAAAACGAACAGAAATTATTACTTCACAGCCAATCTAAAAAAAAAATAGTACAAATAAACCAACTAATTATGTTTCTAGGATTTTAGAAAACTAGCGCTATACTGAAAATACTATACGAGTTTTGGTACAGTAAAAGCAAACCAATTAAGGACACTTTTTACATAATAAAATTATTATCAATCCCTTTTAGGATTAATCCCTTTTAAGATAAAGCAGCAATCCATTTAGGATTAATCCCTTTTAAGATAAAGCAGCAATCCATTTAGGATTGTCGCTTTATTTTTTATTTTTTGTTTAATTTGGTATCACTTCTGCACAACGCCTCAGTTCAATGACTGGCTCTCCGTTCTGAAAACGACATGTCATGATTAGTATGTAGACAAGTTCGAATTAAAGCCATCTTGATAGTATTGGGAGTACAGACTAGCTTTAGAATTTGTAAATATCATTTGCTTATCAGTAAGCTACTGAAATATTAGCAGGCTATCACACCATTGTAGATAGATGTTTAATGGCTCAATGAAAAGTTATTGCTTATATTTACTAGGTTTTCGCAAATTCTACCATCTATGAGATTTTACATATTTCAATTTTAACTGGTTTCCGTAGTGAATTTGCAATGAACTCTGTCATGGTTGAAGCATTAGCTGCAATATAGTAAAGAGCAAAGCACAAATTATAGTAACTAAAGTTAAAAAACGTTAAACGGTCTTTTTTCTCTTCTTTTTTCCAGGCCTAGCGGGTTACCAGAACATCATATAGATATGCTTAAGAGCTCATTGAAAAGCTATTTCTCATATGCACGTGGTTTATATAAATTCTGCCATCTGCAAGTACCATATGCCACAAAAAAAGGCACTTTATGGCATTTCTCAAGGGGTGGGGCTAGCGGGCTACCAGAATATTTTAGATAGATTTTTGATAGATCATATAAAAAATATTGCTCATATCTACGTTCTTCCTATAAATTCCACCATCTGCAAGTTTATATGTCATTAAAGACGGTACTTCTGGTGTCATGACAAGTGGAAAATCTTGGAAGTATAAAACGGTATCAATGTAATAATTATGGTCCAAAACCCTTAACTGGAGGTTTGCAAGAACACCTCCCGCATGTTCTTCCTTCAGGCCCCCTTAATAAGCTATGCAATTAAAGACCTACAAACACGAATATATTAAATTACATTATTAGAGGCGTGGTTCTATTAGTACAGCGCCGGACATCAAATTAGAGTATCATGCTTTCGGTTCCAGCTTGGATTTTTTTTTTTTCAACCATCGGTTTTCTCCTTTTGTGATTAATTTCCAGATAATCCACTTTTTTTGCAAATGTGATGCACTCATTTTTTAAAGCATATCCCGGGAAGGGTCATTTTAAACTTGCTACTCATATCTACTTGCTTTTGTCAATTTTACCATCCATAAGTGCAATATAGCTCTAAAAATGGTACTTTTTGCGCCACTTCTTGAGCGGAAGATTTTGGAAGCATAAAGCGGTACCATTGGAATAATTATGGTCCAAAGCCCTTAACTGGAGGTTCATAAGAACTCCTCGCATATACTCCCCCTCCAGACCCTCTTATAGTAAGTTTCATAAATCGCATACTCGTCTCAAAAGTAAAATATTATTGCGAAAACAAGTTAACTAAAACTAAAAACTTTTCAACTAAAGATCTACCACAAAGTATGCTTGAATGATCAGCAGTTTCGAATTGAACCTTCCAACTTCACTCTGCGATGAAATCTGTATGCTAGTTCTAACGGCGGTAACTGGGGGGAAGGGACATTCTTGTCCCCTGAGTTTTCTGTTCTTGTTGAGGTTTTGATAAACGCCTTGTTTGGTTATTCCATTGGAAAAGGCACTTTTTCATTAGAAAAAAAAGAATGGGGGAAACAACCGAAGGTGCACTTTGTTGGAATATACTATCTAGTCAAATTTATAAAAAAAAAAGTGATTAGGTATAAAAATAAATTTTTAAATGAGCCCTTAAACAGCTCATTTTTATTACAGTAGCCAACTAGTTTCTGCTAGTCAGTAGGTGATATATAAAGCCTTGTCTTCATTATGGCTTATTTAGGCGAAGTCGGCCGAGTATAAACAGCTTTTTGATCATCGGAAAACAAATGTTCCTGAAAAACATGTATTGTTTTGTGAAGTATGGATAATGAAACTTATGTTATAGACTGAAAGTTTTTCGTTGCTGTCAATGTTGTTTTTGGTATTTTCTAAAGGTGTCTTATCTCCCCTACATCGGTGATAATTAGAAATTATACTAAAAATAAGTTTTTCAGTGTATCTAAAGAGTACATTAAAACTTAAAACGAACATTCATTAATCTGTATATATAAGAAAGGGATCATGGCAGAGCTGTTTCCACATCAAATTCTAATAAAAAACGAACAAAGATTAATTTTAAAAAACGGAGTTTTTTCCGAGGGAAGTAAAGAGTGAAGTTGAAACTCAAAATGGACAAAAATTATTACATCACATCCTATCTAATATATATCAATAAAACTAGTACAAATAAACCAACTAATTACGTTTCCCTATGCTTTAAGGAAAATGGAAAACAAGCGCTTTGCTGAGAACACAAAATGATATAGGAGTTTTGGTACAGTAAAAGCAAACCTTTAAGTTAAATTTGGTATCATTTCTGCGCAATGGCCCAGTTCAATAACTGTCTGTCCTTTTGTTTCTGAAAAGGACATGTTATGATTAGTTTGCACACAAGTTCGAAATGAAGCCATCTTGATAGTATTAAGACTATAGACTAGCTTTACAATTTGTATCATAGCTTGAAGTTCACTATTGTATAGAGAGAAATTACCGGATTTCTAGATTTCATATTATGTCTTATTTGGTCTTCACTTCAAGTAATGCTGTAGCCTTGAAAAAACTGTATCCTTCATTGATGGTACCCAGGAGATGATTATAGACCAGCTTTACAGCAGAAGCTACAATGCTCCTTAGGCGATTTTTATTGGATGAGGTTTGACCTTACGTTGCTTTTTCCTGTGCCTCCAACAATTCCCAGGGTCTCCAGAAAGAGCCATAAGCAGCTCTCCAAACTTATTTGGTTTATATTCTCTAAGTCGTGCTAGTTTTAATTGTTCTTGACGTATTTTTCCTCTCTTTACAACCCCTTTGACATTCGTGATTTTTTTTCCCTGACTAGCGGTATTATAATTGTTTACTTTTATGTGTGTGTGTTTATTGACTCAAAGCGTGAATTCGACCCATCTGGACTTGTGATAGTGATTTTTTCGAAATAAATCTTATCTTATGTGCTGCTGTCCAGATACATTCCCAGTTGGGTCTTTACGTTTCTCAGGTCCCACAATTTGAAAGCGACGAAGTATATTTTTTCTACCTTATTATTTTTGGGGCTCGCTGTGGCTGCCACTCCAGAACTGTTTTGGGGAGTGAATCTTTTATAATATGGATGCTATGCTCCAGGTAGCACCAATTTCATCGGGTTATAACTTCTATTATCAGGGAGTGACGGGAGAGAGAGTGAAGTGCCAGGTTGGTAATATAGTCACTCCTGTTCAGAAGGCTTGAGAGGACATGACTATGTTTATAGTTGAATACACGTGATGGATGTTATTATTCACTTATGGCTATTGCGCTTCAGTTAATAAGTTGCCGGATGACTCCTTGATGTTTTCTTTCAGAGATTTTAGTATTTAGTTGATAAGAGATACTCAAATCTACTATTTGAAACACAAAAGCTAACCATAGCTTATGAGGGTGGTATTCTATCCCACTTCGAGTGCTACCAGCTGCAAGTAATAATCATGACAAGAAACCTAAAATTGGGATTAATCTTAGGTGGCGCTGTCTGATGTTCTGATATTAAGGAAGAATGAGAAGTTGGAACCAACAGGACAAATTTCAGAAAATAAAAGGTTGGCCTACTTTTAATTCTGACCTTAATTAACCTACTGTTTTTATCTTGAAGTAGAAAATATTGTCTAGTTTCCTATGAAAATTTAACCTAGCCTATTTAAAAGGGTAAGCTATCCTACCTGAGAAATTCTTCAAAAAAGGCTATCCTTGGCTCCAAATGATTAACTTGTTTGATCTTGAATTGATATTTATTAATTGACTTCTTGCTATCTTGGAAAGGATTTAGGTTAGGAAAATCAAACTTTCAGGAATGGGTCTACAGGCTAAAGTATGTCCCGGGAAGGTATTTTTAAGTACTTACCTCCACTCCTTCAGTAAAATTCTAGTTAATTGACTTCTTGCTGTCTCAGAAAGGGTTTAGGTTAAGAAAATGAAACTTTCAGGGATGAATCTACAGACTAAAGTATGTCCCAGGAAGGTATTTTGAAGCAACTATCTCCACTCCTTCTCTCTCTATAGGGCCCTGACCTTTGATGACCTTTAAAGATATGTGTGTTACAAAGGTGAAACCTTGCAAAATAGATCTTCTGCTTAATTGAAGTACAACAAAATTGTTTTCAGCTTCATAACTTTGCTCAATTCCATTTTATAAGGTTTTAAAGATATGCAAGTACATTTCCTAAATTTTGAAAAAAAACATTGATATGGCTCCAAATTCTACTCAAATAACAGGAGTTGCATTTTCAGGACTAAAGGCAGAGAAAAGGCAACTAGTAACTGAAAATTAAGGTAAAATGTTGTTTTGTCAAAATTTCAATAGGTATAGACCTGTCATGTAGGCAAACTTCAGGGCCCTCTAGAGAGAGAAGGAGTGGAGGTGGGTACTTTAAAATACCTTCCCGGGACATACTTTAGCCTGTAGACCCATCCCTTAAAGTTTCATTTTCCTAACCTAAACCTTTTTTGAGATATCAAGAAGTCAATTAACTAAAATTTTACCACTCCTTCTCCCTCTAGAGGGCCCTGACCTTTGATGACATTGAAAGATATATGTGTTATAAAAGTGAAACCTTGCAAAATAGATCTTCTGCTTAATTGATGTACTACAAAATTGTTTTCAGCTTCATAACTTTGCTCAATTCCATTTATAAGGTTCTGAAGATATGCAAATACATTTCCTAAATTTTGAAAAAAAACATTGATATGGCTCAAAATTCTACTAAAAAAACAGGAATTGCATTTTCAGAACTAAAGGCAGAGAAGAAGCAACTAGTAACTGAAAATTAAGGTAAAATGTTGTTTTGTCAAAATTTCAATTGGTAATAGACCTGTCAAGTAGGCAAATTTCAGGGCCCTCTAGAGGGGAAGGAGTGGAGGTGGGTACTTTAAAATACCTTCCCAGGACATACTTTAGCCTGTATACCCATCCCTGAAAGTTTCACTTTCCTAACCAAAACCCTTTCTGAGGTAGCAAGAAGTCAATTAACTAGAATTTTACCCTCTCAAAATATAACAATCATTGCTTTTGCAATTGTATACCAGACCCCCTCAATGGTCGCATATACCCCTAAGCTATATATGAAAGTGCATTCACTGAAAAGTGGCCTTGGTATTTGGAAATTGGTATAAAATAATGAATCTAATTTGCTAGGTCAGGGGGGAATATACACAAAGAATTATGTCTAAGAATTTTGAAGAGTCTTTTTAAGAGAAGACAACATTAGCCAACTTGAGAAATAGTTGAAAAAAGAAAGAAAAAATATCCCACTAGCCAGATATGATAAAGTAGGAAGCCAACCTAGTGTCTCCAACTGGCACATTGAGATTACAAATAAAGAAAATTAAGGATCCAGAGCAGGGACTTGTCTTCAGCTTGACTGCATGTAATTTAATTGCAAGTCACTTCTGACACACTTTGTCTAAAGCCTTAGAAAAAGCAAGCACAATCATGTCAGCAGGCATCCCAATATCAAGCAACTGGGTGATATGATCAACAACAACAATAATTCAAGGAGATTGGCATCAACAGATCTTCCTGAACAAAATCATGTTGTGAACAGTGTCAAACATTATTTGCTTCCACATGTTTAACAATTGCAGAATTGATTATTTTATCAAGAGCCTTAACAACTGTTGATGTCATGCAAATGGGTCAAAAATTTTCAGCACAGTCCTTTCTACCTTTTTTAAATATAGGAATGATATGTGTAGTTTTCCAAACCTGAGGTAGTCTGGAAAGATTTAATGATAACTTGAACAGCAGGGAAAGAGGTTGACACAGAACTGTACAACTTTTATGTAGGATATGTGGGTGAATGCCAGTACATGTCAGATAGTGTCATCTGATTATATTGAGAGTTTACTTGTCTGCCTTGTTGAATATTGTACCAGAAGGGCTAAGACAAAGTATTATTAACCTAGTTAGATGTTCAAGCTGTTTTAGCATAATTAGGAACAAAAAAATGTACCCTCTCCTTTTGAAACAATAGTTAAGAATACATTGGTCTCATTTTAAATAAACTTCAACAAAAATCACAGCCTATCATGCCTAATTAAAGAAGTCACAAAATATGCACTTACTTCACTTTTTACAGCAGCTGCTAAAATTAGGTTTTGCTATCTCATGAATTCCTTTCAATGCCAGCTAAGATAATTAGAGTATTAAACTATTGTTTAGCAGTAAGCAAAATAAATTATTGCACTATTAATGAAAAACAAAGATTATTAAATACTATTTTAGAATGTCACTTAGCTTGTTGAAAAAAGGTTTATAGTGATATTGGTCAAACAATGTTTGAACATTGTTAAACTGTCAGCAAATAGAAAAACAAAATTTCAGTAATTTAAAGAGATTACCTATCTTGAAGCAATGAGAAATTTTAAGAAAATAAAAAAAAAATTGTGATTGATTGCATAATAAAAATATTAGGTACAAGGCTTCCATAAAATCAAATTATGCAAAATAAGATTGAAGTACAAGATACATAATTAGTAGTGTTCTACCTGAGGTGCAGGATAGTCAAGGAGAAAGGGCTGAAGACCTATAGAAGAGGTTAGGCTAAATCCCAGAGGGAAATCAGAAGCTCAAAACTGAAGAATTAGTGTTTTTAAGTTAGTCTAAAACCACCAGCATTTAGAGAAAGAGAGACTCTAAAAAGTTACAAGTGGCTTGAAAAGGAGCTATTCTTGTACTAGTTTCAGTGAGACTTGCATCAGACTCAAACTATGAATTACCACCAGCTCATGATAGAATTTAGTCTTGGAGATGTTTAGACTCAAGTGACATTTATATTTGTGCTTATTAGATTTGTTGTGTGTCAGTTCTTTCAGTGCCAATTTACAGACCTTTGTATATTTAAATTATTGTGACCCTATCCACATCTAAGTATGCTCCTGTCTACCTTGTGTAAGTAGGCCTACTCAATAAATATTTTGTACTTTTATTTGAGTTTGTCTATGCTTGTATGTCAGTTTAGTCCTATGTCTCCAATTGCTCCCATAAGGAATTAGATTTCGACCTAAGATATAACTTTCAAAAATAGCCTAGTAATTGACTTCTTTAGACTTAGTGGCTATGGCACTGTATGAATGCTTCTTAAATAGCAGAGTCTAGGAAAGGTGTTGAGAGAATAAAATTAATCACAATCAACTACATAAAATCCCCCAGACCACTGTAACTTAGGTTTAATCCTCATCCAACTAGGTAGTTAAAGGTGTAAGTTTCTTAGGAATAGTTGTTATCTTTCTAGCTCGATATTTTAACTTGATACTAAGTGTAGTTGGATATTATTATTATAATGTATGGAATAAATTTTTTTTAAGAATATTTATTAAGCAGATTCCAAACAAATTTAGCCTCTCTAACTAGGTGGATAACACTGTATCTATTTGGCTAGGTGGATATTATAACTAATTTGCTAAGATAATCTATTTACTAATATAGTAGATACTAATTCGCTAAGATAATCTATTTACCTGCCTAGTTTTATGTATATCAGAAGGGCTAAGATAAAGCATTATCCACCTCGTTGGATATCAAAAGGGCTAAGATAAAGCATTTTCCACCTAGTTGGATATTCATGCTGTACCTAACAGAAATAATTATCAAGCAAGTTAGATATTACTGCCAAATTACTTTATGAATTTACTTACCCACCTAGTTGGGTAATAAAAAGGAGGTTAGAACAAAGTATTATCCACCTAGGTAGATGTTCATGGATTGCCTAAGAGAATTAATTATATAGCTAGTTGGATACTATCACTAATTTGAAAAGATAATTTACATATCAGCCTGATTGGATTATATAAGAAAGGCTAGGAAAAAGTATTATCTACCTAGCTAAATTTTCATGCTACTGATAAGGGTAATACATATCTGGCTAGTTAGATACTATATATGAATTGCTTTGAGAATTAACTTATTGGCATAGTTGGATATAGCCTATATACAAGAACATTTAAGATATGTTATTATTCACCTGGTTAAATTTTCAGACTGCAAACTTAGTTCAATCCTTATCAAACTAGTTAGATATTTAATATGCAACTTAGAAAATCAAATTTTCAGCTAGGTAGGTATATGTGTAAGATTCTTAGAAATACTATTATCTGTCTATCTGAATATTTTATTTTGATGCCAAATAGTTGCATATTTACATTCTACAGAATACCATTTTTTTTAGAATACCCATTGGCACCTTCCCAGGCCAGGTTAGACTAGTCTAAATTTGGAGGAGTTTAAATTACTGACCTACTAGTAAGGAGAATATACCATTTGATGCCTTTTTTATTCTCTTTCTGAATATAATAATTACTGTACTTAGAAATTCAATTGTAAGCCTTTTTTGGACCCTTGAAGATAGAAAAAATTCTGTAATTTTTGGATAGCCTATAAAATAGGGCTAAATTGTTGTTTTCAAACTTAATATTGATCATAATCCATTTATGAAATTTAGATAATCCACAAGCATTGGTTGGTCATGATTAGGTGGGATAAAAATTCAAATAACCCTTTTTATGCCCAAAAATTTTAGAATTTTTTTTTGTTCTTCAAGGTTCAAAAAAGGGCTTAAACTTGAATTTCAGAGTAAATCAATTGTCATGGTCAGAAATATCAAGAAAAGGCTTTAAGTGGTATGTTCACTTTATTTGTAGGTTAGTAATTTGAACTCCTCCAAATTTACTCAGAACTACCAATTGTAGGCTAATATTAGACTCCTTGGTTTATGCTTCTTTTCAAAAGCCTCCAAATTTACCCAAAACTAAACAACAATATTCTTAGATTCTTTCTTTGATTCATCTTTTCAAATAATAGTCATTGCCCCAATAATGCCCCCCCCCCTGTTGGACACATATATAGCCTGTATTATGGATTTGTTTAGGCTATTGCTATTTGTGTTGATTAATTTGTTATAAAAAACAATTATGCTGTATAGACTCCAGATATTCAGTTTAGCATGAGTGATTGTGCTGAATATTGGATAAAAAAAAACTAGTTTAAATCAGTTAAAAATATAAATAATAATGGAAGGAAACATGATAATTCTATTAATGTAAATATGCTGCTGCATATTATAAACTGAAAGTCTTATTGTGCTAGTTTATTTTTTTATATTTTGATAGCCTATATATTCTAAAGCTGTGCCTAATACCACAAGGGAGGGGGTTGGATTTTAAGGGTGAATTGCCACAAACATAGATTTAATCTTGAAAAACAGCACAAAATTAGCAGTCAAAAATGGCTCCCATTTTTCCATAATGTTAGAGAGGAGCTATTCTACAACATTACCACTAACCTTGCATACTAGCCCACTTAAACTATCCTGTTTCACATCACTTACTTAAGATTTAATGTAGGTTGGGTAATACCCCTTCATTATCTCTAGGGCTTAGAAGATCGCATAGATCACAGGTATACACCTATGAAAATTTGACAGAACTTGCAATAGGCCTACCTTATTTTTGGGTTTCCAGTCTCTTTTTCAGTGACTCTAGTTTTTGAAAATGCAATTGCTATTATTTGAGCTGGATCTTAAGCCATATTAAGGCTTTTTTCCTATAAATTTCACAAATGTGAGGTTCAGCAAAAAAAAGGTACAAGGCTAAAAACACTTTCATTCTGCCTAATTTTAGCCAGACATCTGTTTCCCGATGTTTCATTGTTATAACACAAAAATTATAAGAGGTCATCAAGAACCAGTGCTTTTTAGAGAGGGATGGGATGAATTTAGGTACTTCAAAAAATCTTCCCAGGTGGTCATTAAGGCTCTCAATCAGTTGCAAAGAGTTTCATTCACCTTCCTTAACTTCTTACTAAGATTGACAAAAGCTCCTCACTTAGAACTTTACCTTAATATATTCATGATAGAGCCTGTCTATGATTTAGATAGTTGCTTGTGAATTTAAGATTCTATGTCTCAGATTACCTAGCATTTTGCAAGTTTTGGCTCTAGCTTAAACTGTGTGTCCATGATTAGGCTCAACTGTTGACTAACAGTGCATTTAAACTGTTTGTGTATTAATAATAATTTATTTTTGACCTGCTACAAAAATCAAAGCGGAGTATCGATAAAAGAAACAAACAAACACTACACAAAACAATTAGGGTACAAGTGATCATTATTGTTATTCACCTGGTTGTCCATCAGTATATTAGCTAGCACATTCTTCGATAAGATCCTTTACAGTTTATGTTTTGGAAAGTAAGTTTAGCTAGATAAGTTGGACAAGAGGTGTTTGAACAACTTTTAGCTTAATTTTATTTATTGTAAACCCATCGGATGGAGATCCTACCTTGCATGTATAGCTCTCTGTTCTCTGTTATACTGTTTAAGCTCTATTTCACGTTCTATGGCTTCATAGCACAAAAGGCAGGAGATCCAGTTTTGATCAAAAGTATTGTTTCATTGGTGCCAAAAAAAACATTGGGAGCCCATATCATGGTTCTTGTTCAAAAGAATTCTCTAGATTTTAGACGAGAAAAAGACAGCTTATAAGTTCTTTAAACATTTTGGAGTCATAGAATTAACATAAGAACTCTGAAACCTCAACTCTCAGTAGCTTGACACTCATGTCTGGAACATTTTTGGCTTAGAAAAATAAAACATAAAAACACATGATATTTTAAAAAAAAGCTAATTTAATTTACAGACTATAAATTGACTTAACAAACTTCAGAGGGGGTTTATTCGATTGTAAATTGGAAGGTTTAGTGTCCTTTTTAAGAGTCAAAAGTGATTGCAGGGGAACTACCCTCTATGTCCTTTTTTCCCAAATGCTTCTGATAAAAATTTTGAGATGGTTTTTGTCAAAATAATTCAAAGATCAGATAACAAAAACTCTGGGGTCTCACCCCCCTAGAGCCCAGGGCAAATGTCGAAAGTTGTGCTTTAGGAACCCCAACCCTCTACCCCCCCCCGCCAACTCTCTTTTCCGCAAATGCATCCAATCAAATTTTTGAGATAGTCATTTTGTTCAAAATAGTACAAATATCAGATAAAAAAAAATTCTAGAGTCAACACAGCACCCCAGAGCCCAGGAGCAAGTGTTATAATTTATCCCAGAGGGACACATAAATTTTTTTCTATGTAAAGGGTGGTTGTAGACACTTCAGAGGGGGCTCATTTGATTGAAAATTAAAAGTTTAATTCTCTTTTTAAGAGTTAAGTGATTGGAGAACAACTACACTCCTCCCCCAAGGTAGCCTGTACATTTGTAACCTGTCCCTTGTTTTTCCTCTGCAATTTTTTTTCAAGAAAATTGAAGTTTTTCTCAGTTTTTTAATATTTTCAAGATACTAGAAGTTTTTTCTTTGTCCATGGAGTCAGGCAAAGAGTTTATAGGCCAGCTTGGTTTTTGGCACTCTAACAGCATATATATCTGAAAAGTCCTATTCTTTTGTTGGGTTCTCTTATGGTGTTTATTAGATCCTTGGCTAAAGTTATTATATCGCTTATTGACGTAGAATGGTGGAGTCCATCTACAACTGCAAAGTTGAAACCATGAGTAATGCAGTGTACATAATGTGCTAATGTGCTTAAAAAAAAATTAAGTTTTATAGTCTTTTGAACGTACCCCCCCCCATATTCAAGGCACCATAATAGCACTGTCCTCTTAAGTTATCCATTTAAAAATCAAGATGAGCAAAAATGTCCTTTAAAATACTAATTTTTCCTATAAGTTAAACCTGTTAATTTCCTTCTGTTAAACCCTGCTCATTTTAAAATGAGTTTGTTTCTGTTAGATTCTAACTACTAAACACGAGATTTAATGTGTTATATAAAAGATATCCGGGTTGCAGCGGCAGCTAGCAATCTTGTAAGAGACAATCACGCCCCGTAATAAAGTATAAAGTAGCCCTTAACTCTGAAAAATAGAATCAGATCAAAAACGAAGTATACTGTTAGAACCGCCTTGTCAGAATATCTTATGTAAGAAAATTACAGCTCGTTGAGTTGAATAACGAACGATTTTTCCTTTGAATAACCAAGTGCGGAGGTTCCTTGAATAACGAAAAAAGGATTTTTCTTTTTAATTTTCTTACTGTTTGCATTAAATAAAGTTTAAGTAGAGTGACATTTTCTTAATACTAAGCACACAAATTTAGTGTATAATCGAATGTACACATGTAAGACAAATGTAAAAAAAAACTGAAGAATAAATATTGTACAAGATTGAAATATGTCCTTGTACATATACAGGACAAAATAAATGCAAAGAAAGAGAGAGGATGAAATTAATATATATATATATATATATATATATATATATATATATATATATATATATATATATATATATATATATATATATATATATATATATATATATATATATATATATATATATATATAGACAAAGAATATTATAGTTTTATTTTACTATTTTTGTAAAGCTTAAAATATTAATTTCAGGTTCTTGCAGTAAAAAAAATCATTGAAGTATGATTTTAAGATTAACGTGTTGTTATAATACCTTGTCGATCGAATTTACAAACCATTATATTAATAATTTTCTGAAATTATTGATCCCCCCCCCAAAAAAAAACAAATTATGAGGGGATTTGGGCTCCTTCAGGCTCTTCGGAGTCAGTGCCTGTGATTGACATACCAACAGTTTTGCATTATAGTTGAGGTTGCATTTATTTCTCTTTCAAGCTAGCTTGGCTTTCTCAGTTAAGTTGTCAATTAAAAGATGAACATACTTTTTGTTGATATATTCTCTAAGCTGACGTGGCTTTTCGTGTAATTTCAAAATAGCTTAGGCTATTGTAATCGCTACCCCTTTCAAATGCGTGCTGGCCTTCCTTTAATGGGACCAGATATAGCCCTAGGCTGTAAAATAAACTTTGCTGAGTTTTTTTTATTTCCTTTCTGTTTTGAGGCTTATTTCGCATCAGCAGTTGCTTCATAAGGCCAAACAAAACCAATTTGAAAGAAAAATCAGCAAAAGTTTTCAAATATTTTGTATATAGGGCATTACGTGACACCAGGGAAGGGGGCCTGGGACTTCTTTGTGAGGGTACTAAGCAGCATATTTGGAAACAGTGTAATAAGGGACCTCAAATGGTTTGTTTATCTTTCCACTAGTGAGTTAATAAAAAAAAAAAAATTGCCAAATCTATTGGTAGCTTCAACTATTTCCTTTTTCTATCCGATCTCTGTGCTATAACAAACTACAACTTGACTACAAAACCCCTTTGGAAGACTTGTGATTCATATTATTTGCCTGTCCTAAACCTACGTCATAGCACTACTATGGGACTGAGTATTGGTGCTTCAATTTCGCTAAGTTGAATTGAAATATATTTTTTTCCTTCCCTCATAACAGTTTTAGAGTTGGGAACATATGTTGAACAAACTTGGACAGAGATGGGTGTACATTCCCTATTATGATATTACAAAGAGCCACCCAGAGTCCAGGATATCCTGGTCCTAAATGGAAAACTTGGGACGCATTTGGGTTCTTAGGAAAAATGCTCCAACGCCTCCTGAAAATTCTGGTCGTGTTCACTGATGCAACTGATTTTTGACATTTCAGTATCTCTACAAGGAAGGTTTGCAAACACCACAAAAAAGATTAGTTGCAGCACTTCAAAATTTGTTTTTAAAATTACCAGATTGAACTTCAACCTAAAACCCCTCTTCTTTTGTTGCCCACTTTAAGGGTCGGAGGTCCTTGCTTTTCTTGTACAGGAGCTCGAGTCTTTATTCTGCAATAATAGCTGGCTTTTATCTGGTTCCGAGTCATTTTGCTCAATCTTGAAATCATAAAAAGATGTTAAGAATCGACTTCATAGTTTGACAGTAAATGATGTCACACATGGCAAAATTATGGCTCTTGTTTTGGATAACTTGGACCTTAAATCTTTTCTTCAAATGCAAAATCATAAATATTTGAGAATGGGCTTAGAATTGTGATAATTTACTTTAAATTCAAAGACACTAATTAAAAAGAAGCCGTAGGTTTAAGATTTGCCTATAGTGTTTAAAAGTAAAACGTAATTGTATAGACTATGATTAGTTTCTCTTTATTCTGAGTAATTATGTCGATTTTAAGACAAATAAAATAATGCTGGATGAATAAAGGTAATAATTAGTTTCTCTTTATTCAAAGTGATTATGTCCATGTTAAGAAAAATAAAATAATGCTGGATGAAAAAAGGTTATTGTTTTTACCATTTTTCCGATATGTGAAGTTTCATGTCTAATATAGATGTGACTAAAAAGAAAGAAATAAAAATATAAATTATCTTTTTACAGTCCAGTCAAACTGACCAGCTTGCATATTAATCGATGTTGATGTGTTTTTTTTCTCTTTTAGATTCTAAACAATGGACGAAAAGATTCATCATTATGAGAAGAAAATTATAAAAATTGAGACCGAAGAAAACTATTCGTATTGTCTCGCGAAGTTGGCAAAGCTTCCAATCACGGTAAAAGAATTAAAAAATACGCGTGTTTTTCAAAGTGTCAAGCGAATTGTCAAAAAGAGTCCTAATTCAGACGCAGGAATTGAAGCGACCAAATTACTTAAACGATGGTCAGCCATCTTAGCCGCTCATGAAACCATGAAAAAATCACATTGTAATCACACTGAAAATCATAGTCAGTTAGAATCGCATCACAGAAGTTCCAGTGAAAATATAGTCGAAAAAAAGTCTAGTCGGAAATCTCTATTAGACAGAAGCACTTATGGTGATACTTGGACTGCATCAGTGCCATCTAAAATAAGACCATTAGATGAACTTATAGGTGATGTTACTCAGGAATCTCAGGAACAGAACTCTTTTGATGAAGAAAGACAAGAACCGTTCCACGAAAGTCCATTTTACGAAAATAAGTTAACCCCAAATGGAAGTGATAGAGCTAAAAGTGAAGAAAAAGAAAAACAAAAAAGAGAGCATGCGCATAGGAAAGATGGGAAGAAGGATTCAAAGTGTAAAGATAAACATAAAAGCGAAGGTAAGGAAAAATTGAGAAGCATAGATGATAAACAACAAATGAAAAATGTCAAAGAAAAACACAGTGAAGAAGGAAGCAAAAAACGAAGGCATGACATCAAAGAAGTTAACCTTTTTGTAGAAGAATCAAAACCTAAAAAGAAAAAGAAAGTGGACAGTTCTCCCATACAAGCAAAAGAATTAAGACAAAAAGAATATGAAATGACCGAAAAAATGAAAACCAAAGATTACGAAGCAATTTCTGAGTCTATGGTCAGTAGTGAGGATCTTAAGGCTTCTGTACTGAGTTCAATCGACTCTGTACCTTATTATGCAATCGATCAGCCATCCACCTCTTATAAACAAAGTGCCCCCCTCCCACCTACGATAGAGCGTAAAATGGGTGAGAAAAAGGAAGATAAAGGGGCCTCTCTAGAAATGATCCTATCTCAAAAAGGTAAAATCGGTAAAGTCTTTTCTGGTAAAAAGAATTATGCCAATCAACAAATACCTAGTTTGCTAAAATTGTGTCAACATGTTTTAGAGGCTAATTTAGACATGTTGGAATACACTGGAGGAATACCGTATGATCTACTGAAAAACATTCTTGAAAAAGCAACAGCAGACCAGTTACTGCAAATTGAACAGTTCAACCCCTATCTATTAGAGGACACAGATGAACTGTGGAGGGTAATATGTCACCAACAATTTCGAAAAAGCACACCTGATGATTGTGAAACATGGCGTGATGTATATTTTCGCTGTTTTGATGAAAGAGAGGCAAAATTTGCAAGTCTTGCCAATAAGCTTTCTTCAAAGGCCAAACATGCTGCTCCAGTTCGTCAAACTAAATTAGCATTTGTCGAGTCAGCATTTAGTTGGTCAAAACCTTCGCCATCCAATTTGAGAAAGGTCGGAACACTGGGTGCTGCTAAAGCTAAGCAAGTTCAAGAAAGGTCAAAACAGGCAGACGTGAAAATGACGGCAACTGGGAAAGAAGGACCCAGGCCAAGAAACACGACAGGGCCATCCCCAGTAGTAGTTCCTAGAAAGGCGCCACTTATGCAAAAGACTTTGCAGTTCATGAAAAATCGTTTTAAGAGATGAAGAATTTCACTACTAGAAAATACGTACTGGTCTGCATTTTTATGTTATATTCTCTTTTCGAAAATTTATTATTGAGCAAAAAAAACCATGTCTTGGAGTATTTTTGGGAATTCTACTTTTATAAGTCTGTAAAAATTGTGATTATCCAAAACTGAATAACATGACTTTAATTTTCGTAAATTATATAGAACACAAAATTGTGGTGCTAGGCGCTTTCCTCCGCAGAAAGTCCCCCCCCCGGAAGATTTTCCCCTCCCTGCGGAAAATTTCTGCCAGAAAATTCCCCCATAATATTCTCTCAGCATGTAAAACAAAGAAAAAGAAAAAGAAAGGCAAATAAAAAGAATAAAAAAATGTGAATTCAGGGAGATTCCTCCCAGAAAATTTCCTCCCCACTAAAATTCTCCACATGAAAATCCCCCCCCCCCCGCAGGAAACTCCCCCGTGAAAACTATCCGTACGGTTCCCAATACCAAATACTATATGCAAAAAGTTTGGAAATTGTAAAACTTGTAGCTCTTTCACTAGGGCCTGTGAGGGGTCATATCGTCCCTCGAGGCATATTTATTGGACAAGACCTTTCAATTATGCTAAACCAAATGGCTATCTCGAAATTTCGATCGGATGTCTTTGGGGAATAGGGGGTTGTGGAAAGGGGGCTAGTTGCTCTCCAATCTGTTTGGTCGTTTAAAGCGGCTTTAAAACTTATAATTTTTGTTCGAATGAGCCCTCTTCTGATTTTTTAAGATTTGGCTCGATACGATCATTTCTGGGGGAATACATCTCTGCAAATGTGACTTATGGAAGTAGATCATTATGGAGAATGTTCCTCAATGTCTAACTTATTTCCTCCGAAAAGTAGACTGGACAGGTGTATGCAGAACAGTACAGAGAAGGTTGTGGGGATTTTTTTTTGCCTTTACCCATAAGTATATTTTTTTACGTAACTTTTACTGAGTTTTATTAGTTAGGGGGGGGGGGGTGTATTTTTCACAAATGGCCCTGTGCGTAATGATATTTATTTATGTCAGTTTTATCCATGCGATTTTGAACGGGCTTCAAATTCGATTTTGATTTGAATGTTTGCCTATTTTGAATGGTTATTTTCGAAATAAAAACAATAAGAAAAACACATTCTTATTTATTTTACCTTTTAAATTTTATAATGACTAGAATTATAGGTCAGCTATAAGGGGGGGGGGGGTTAGAAAAAAAATTCCAAAAGCCTAAAAAGTCTTGATTTTTTATCAGACAAGGTTCACACAGCTGTAATTTCTCTTAAAGTTATTGTTGAATTTCACTTTCAGCAAAAACTCGGTATTTTCCATGAGAAAATAATTTCTAGTTCTTTCCAGATATTCTCTATGGCAACGAAAAACTTATTTTTAAGCACATTTAAAATAGAGTGATTAAAAAAAAATAGTTTACAATCTTGTAAACTATTTACTACTAGGCTGGCCTAGCTAATATGCTAGAGTAGCTTATTTTCTGCCTTACACCCCAGTCCTAGCTATTCATAAATTTTCTCCCTAGCTTTCATGATTACATTTTCAAACTTAGAATATATTATTGGGTGTTTTTAATACTCATTATTAATTTTTCGATTTTATTTTTATTTTTTTATATGTTTTTTTGGTAGTTTAAGTTCAGTGGCGTCAATTCATGAATATGGGGGGGTGGGAACGTATTTTCAAATTCTAGAGGAAATGCCAATTTTGTCGTTTCTTCAATTTTTCAATGAAAATATAAAAAAAGGTATTATTCAATGAAAAACCCTTGAAAAGTTACTTTTCAAAATCTGGGGAGGGAGATGGTCCTTCCCCTTGAAAACATGCCATTCGTTTTTTTTTGAAATTTACCAATTTTAGCGTATTTTTCAGATATATCTGAAACTAAAACTAACCACAAAATTTTGTGAATGTGGAATAATTACCAAAATAACCGAATGTTATTGCTTATAGTGTGAAATGGTGGCTGTTCGAACACCATTAAGACATTCTTTACCAAATATACGCAAAGTTTAATTTGTATAATTCTTAGTTATGCAGAATATGACTTTAAAAATTTTGATGTAAGTAGGTAAAATCTGTTTGAAGGAAAAGATAATCCCTCTTTTTTTTTTTATTAGCGTCACTTTTGATCGTAAGTGCAGAAGTTGTATCTCAGTTTTGTCATACTTTGGCAGGAATTTTTGGTTGAACTTCGCTGAGGTAAGGATGCTGCGACTGTTTTGAAATTTTTTTATTTTAGTTTTGTAGATTTTATCCTCTCGTAAGTTGTTTTTTCTTATTTGTATTGCTGAGGACGGCCCTTGGACATAGGGCCGAAATATTCATTCAAATTTGTTTCCCACTGTCTTAAAAAATTCCCATTGTTCTTCTTGTTTTTGGTGTTTGTGACTTTGCAACTTGGGAATTAAGTAAGTTGTGCACCAGGAAATAAACCGAAATTTAAGCACTAATGCAGCTTTATATGCAAGCATGGGCGAATACACACTTAAGACTTTGCTCAATTATTTAATAAACAATGTTATTCATGTAATAAAGAAAAAAACAATCAAAGATCATCCTGGACTTGTATGCAGAAATAATATCAGTTTAACTGTAAAAAACCTAGCAGTTAAATAAGAGGTTGCATAAATGAATAATTTTTTGCCAGTCTTAGGTAAACTTCCGTGAAATGATAATGACGACGCACTTATTTTTTTTTTCTTTTTTGTTATCGATAATGTTTTAGTTCTGGTTTATTCGTATAGGCAAGTCTTTACTTAGTTTTGTTTACTTACTCAATGAGGGCTATTGTCATATCGTTAAAATATTCGTCACAATGGTTTAATAGTATAATCTAATGGAATTACTTCGGTTTTATTAACCTTTGCCAGCCCCTTCAATCGAAAGATTAGTTTGCAGTCTTGCCCCCATACCTTTAAAAATATCTTTCACAGCCCACGGGATAGAATTCAGATACTTTCCATTAAAAAGATTATAGGATTATACTGAAGGTTATAAGGATTTACCTTCAGTGCCTTGAGAAGAACTGCAAAAATTTCTGAAAAATTTGGTTTATTATCATAGAAGGAATAGCGTAATATTCGTCTCCAGATGACAGTAAATAATTCTTAGTTCAAGCACAAAGGGACTCCAATAAAAATAAAGAGAGCGAAAAAAAGCAGAAGAGAAAGAAGAAAATATTCGGATTCCAATCAGGGTTAGTTGGGGACTCAGGGAAATCTCGTCCACTATTTGCCTCTATTTTTAGTGACGTTTCTCCCTCCTTAGAGGAACTCTCCACTGTAAAACCTAGTTATTTACAAAATTGCTTTTTTTTTATCTAATTTGAGCTTTTACGGATACTGTAGTGTCCCCTAAAATATCCATTGTTGTGTTCCGATGTTCTCTAGAGCAGTAAGCTCTAGATTAAGACGTAGAAATTCTCATTTGAGATAGGCCCAAAATGATAAATTTAAACTTTACGACAAGCTAAACCTTATATTTAATAATTTTGACATTAAAAGTCAGTTGAAGACGTAATTTCAAACTATGTTTTGTTATTTTTTTATTCTCGTCTCGTAATTCCCGAATATTTTTTTGCCAGCAACAATACTGATTCTAGCATTTCTGATTCAATTTTTACTAATACTGTTGTGTATATTCAACCATAACTATTACGTTTGAGATTAACGCAAATGGCAATAATTTATATTATGCTGTGATGCTTTTCCAAAACAATTAATTATTTATTAATAACTGGATATTTTCTTGTTAAAGAGGAGGGCTCATAGCTTTTCTAGCTAAGGTGTCTGAATGTTCCTTATATGCAGTTGTGGAAACGGAAATTACTTAAGCCCTTTCACAAGCAGTGGCTTAAATTTACAAAAATGTAGGAGGTAGCATTTAGGAGGTTAACCACATTGTGAAAATGTATTTCACAAAATATAAGGGGCATTTTTCTTTTTTCTTTTTCAATGAAAAATATCAAAAAGGGGCATTTTTCAATGGGAATTCCAAAAAGGTAATTTTCAAAATCTAGGGGGAGGGGAATAGGAAATCGAAACCTCGAAAATGGCATTTCAAAGAAAACAGAGGGACTACTCATTCAGACATTCTTGTTTTGGCAAACTTTTTGAGTAGCAAATACGTTGATACTTAATTGACATTATTTTCCCAATTTTCGAAGGTGTAGAACACCATTTTTTTTAGAAACTGGACCAAAAGGTCCTAAGTCCGGAAATTGGGATAAAGTACTTGTACTTGTTTCAGGACACAAGTTCTTCAGCTCTCCCTGGCGCTATGATCAGGGAGACGGTTGAGTGCCAAGCCGCTCGATCGTGTGTGTATGGTGCACATATTTCAAGCCACTGCTTGTCCCATCTTCGGCCATGTTGTCGGAAACCATCAATCGGCTCTAAGTCCGCCTTGAGTGTGTTTAGCCAGGTATTGACTTGTCCAACCCGCTTCTTCTTCCAATGTACGAGGGGTTTGCAGTATAGCGCCTTTGTAGTGAGGGCGTCATCTGACCTCCGAGAAACATGGCCAAACCAAGTTAGGCGGCGTTTTTTTTTTTATTAGAGCTTCAATGTTATGCTTCTGGTGATACCGTCTATGAATTTCGACGTTGCTAATTCTGTCTCAGAGGGAGACACCGAGGATTTGTCTCAGGCCGGAATGTTCGAATGCTTTGAGAGTATGAATATCCGCTTCTTTCAGGGGCCATGTCTTGGATCTGTAAAGGAGTACGGAGCGGATGGTTACTTCAAAGATCTGGATTTTGTTTTTAGTCAGACGTCTCTCTGTCTCCAAAGGTTCTTCCTAAGTTGAGCAAAGACTATTGCTGCTGACGATATTCTGCTTTGGACTTCCGTACTGCAGCCGCCGGAAATGTCGATGAGGGATCCCAGATATTTGAACTGGTCAACGTCCTGTAAACGGGAGTTGTCGATAGAGATGCCCCTTGTGAGAAAATACTAGGAATTTGTTAGAATTTTGGTTTTATCTTTACTGATTTTCAGCCCAACCAAATCTGTATTAGGAGCAAGATTACACAATATGGCTTGCACATGATCTATATCATTTTCTAGCAAGCCACTACTACTGCCTGGTCCTAAAGACGGGCAACGTCAAATCTTTTTGGGGGTTCCTTCCGTTTACAAACCACTAGCCTCATCTTCACAGACATTTTGACCAAGGTGTGATCCGATCCGCACATGGAGCCTGTGTCAGGTCCTCTGTAGGCTCTGCAGTTCTGGATCGAGTTTCTTCAACGTGACTACACGAGTAGATAGTCCAGCTGGGAAGATGTCCTCCCATCTTTGGATCTCTAGGTTATGACGTGTGAGGGCTTGTGTCTGAAAAGGGTGTTTGCTATTACAAAGCTTGAGCGAATTGGGCCAATCTGGTTTCTCGTTCGCATCTTTCGCCATACCCGTGTGTTCCAAGGCTCTTGTCACCGTTTGCCTGTCTGCTGCCGAAGTGTGCGCTAGGGTCACCAGCAATAATGAGGAGGTCATGTTTGGGGGTCTTTTTTACAACTAAAAAGGTTATTTATTGATAATGCATGGAAAGGGATGTCTTCTATGACGTTATTGAGGTCGTATAAAATCAAAATGAAGGTAAAAAGGGTCCATCACCACTATCAAAGGGATATTTTTCCTAATTCCCCCTTAGACTTTGAAGTGAAAGGGGTTAAGTCGGAAAATCAACGAAGTATGCTATTTTAGTGAACAAGTTGTCCTTTCTAGGGTTTTCTTGATCGTAGATAACCAAAAAGGAATTAGAGGGTTAAGGAAAAACCCTCAATTTCAATATTAAGGAATATAAATAACACGTGTCTTCTGTACAATTGGCTTTTTTTGCTGCAACCCTAAGTGAAGAAAAGTCTTTCTTAAGATCGAATAGATGGAATTAAGACGCAGAAAACGACTTAATCGAATACCATGCTCAAGAGAAAAAAGGCTTTAGGACATAAAGTATGACTCATTTAATAATGTCGAAAAATCGATTAATATAAAGATTAGGGAGCGACCTAGATAACTTTGGTTTCAATTATTTTAACTTTGTCAAATTTAAAAAGAGAAAACCTTCGAAAATCTTTGACATTAAAGACAGTGTCATCGTCTTCAGGTTCCATGGCATTCTTGCAGGAAATCCCTCTGCATGATTTGCAAGCTATAGAGCAACCTGGACCCGACTTCTTGCATGACGATTTTTCTCAATCACAGCTATTTGGCTTACAGGAACACTTCACAGCTTTCAGAAGCTGCAATAGAGCCGGAGATGAACCAGTCATCATTGGAAGTTGGAACCAAAACTGTTTTGTTGCACCTAAATCACCACTGAAGAGGTTCGAGACTGCTAGCTTCACTCCAATTTAGGACCTGATGATAGACACGCAGCTAGTGAAGTTTCGCAGATACACGTGTGGATGGCAAGCCTTGAGGATGCAAGAAGTTTGAGGAGTTTGGGTCCTTCTTTTGGGGCATACGATACCAAGCTGAGTTTAGGCCTTCATCGCTCTTGTATTCATAGATGGACAGTAAAGCTTGTTCGCCAGCGCTAACTATCTCGTCCTTTGTGCTTGCCTTCAGGAGAGCTTGTGAACTTCTTCGGAACACCTCGTTTTCCTTAAATATGCATATAGCCTTTCATTTTCCAAGATTGGAAAAGATATTCCCAAACTAGTTCCAAGATGTTCCCAAACTAGTTTACACCATGTATATGTCCCACACAACACTTATACCGCCTTGTTTCACCTCTGGACAATAATATATCTTGCTGGAATCACAATTGACTCGAAACAATAAAAGAGCAAGTAAGTAAGTATAATCATCAACTAGCACAGTTGGAAGAATACTAAACTTCTCAACAACAGTTTTAACTATCTTCACATCCATGTCGCCTTATCCCTGAATAATTTTGATCCCCCTTTCATTTAAGCTTTCACCTATCATGTGCATGAACCTCGCCTTATTTTTTTATTTGGAACGAAATTCGTCCTTGGGCATTTGAAGATATGTATCTGTAGTAAACAGCACCTCTGTTCCGTTAAATTTCACACATCTGCTTCCTGTCTGGTCTTTGGTTGAAGGTCCTTCATAATATCCGTCAAAAACCACTTTAGGGTGTGAATACCGCGTTCCGATAAATGCCTAGTACTGGTCAGTAAAGAGCTGCTTCCAATGTAGCACTGTAGTCTATGAAGAAGAGCTTTACCGTTCAAAACGTGAGGGTGGGGTCCTAGTAGTTCTTTCCTATTTGAGCACAGGTTATCCGCATCTTTACAAACATCAAATAAAGATGTTGCAAGATCAGGCTTGTTTAATCTCCTTTTGAGCCCATTGTCGTCAAGTAGTTACGAAGCTAGAGCACATAATTCGTGTTTGAAGTAGTCTCTTTATGGTGTGTTTGAATGTTTTGCAACAACCAAGAACCTCTTGAAGATTTGGGTAGGATCTATGTTCTAGATTTTCGGTGAGTCAGCTCTCTTGGGTGTCATGAGGATTATTTGTAATTTCTTTCTGAAACATAGCCCCTGATTGACTTGTCGACCATATTATCAAGTATGGTTGTTTCCACTTTTAGAGCATCTTCCCTGTTTGATTCTAAGGGAACTATTATTCCATTTACTATATTTTGCACTCAATCGCACTCTTCAAATAAATTTGACTGTTCAAGCATTTCTATGACAAGCAACGTGTTTTCGTCGTCCCTTTTTTTCCTTGAGAGCTCCATCTCCTTGTGTTGTATGCTAGTTAAGTATTTCTTTCCTGTAAGTTCCTCCATGAGATAGTTTACTTCAATGCAAGCATGACGTCACATAACCCAAAGATTTAGCGGGAATTTCCAAGATGAAGGAATAATTACTCAGTTCAATTGATACTAATAGGACATTAAGCTGGTGAGACATAGTCAAATTTATTCGAGAGTATTTTCATGTTTCTTTCTTTTTTTCTTTTTTTTACGACACTGATAGCCCCACGGAAGTTATTTTTCTCCAACAGATTTTTATGATTTATGTTTTATCCCCCTCCCCCTCAAGCTTTGTGGGCAGACTTGACAAATATGGCAACATCTGTTACCTGTTACCAATCCCGGTACTCTCAGAAAACACATTTTTTATCATTATTATGATTTCCATTTTTTTTTACTTTTACCAGTCAATAGCATAGGTGTTAGTTTGTGGGTTCCAAGTCCTTTTTTTCCTTTTTTTTTATCTACGGCCAAGAAAAGCCTAAAAGGGACACTCTACTCGCTAAACTAGGATACGTCATTGTTTTTCAGAGACAGCCTATCCCCACCCCAAATACTAAAGAGAAATTCCCAAAAGTATATCCCTGTTATGCTGGTGATGGGCTATTTTTCATTCATTTCTTTAATCTACGACCCCAATAACCCCCATAGAAAACTTTTTTCCTATGCATTCGTAATACATCATTAGCCTATTACTCCCTCCTCCGAATTTTAAGGTTGATTTTGAACCATTTCACCTAGGATTATCAATGCCGATTTGAATATGTTAAAAAGCGCGTTTCTTTTTCTATTGAACAGTATAAAAATCATTTTTTTATGATTTATTCTGAGTCTACACCATTTTTGTCGTATCCTTATTGTGCTATTTGTCCCAACAGTAAAAGATGTAATAATGCTTTCTTTCCTTGTTAAAATCTACTTTTTAGATCTTAAACGGATTATCTTAGAAATTTCTGTTGATCTCTTGAAGACGAAAATAAAAGAGATCTCAAGCTTTGTAATTAAGTAAAGATTATTTGTGATGAAAAACACTTCAAAATATGAACGTTTTCTGTTTGGTCGAGTAATGTAGTAGCATTTGCAATAAACGTTTTTTTTTTTTAATTAGAACCCATATAGGATGCTAGACTTGAATAAAAATTCACAGCAGGGCTTCGCAAACTTTGAAGGAATTCGAATAAGTCGGAGTGGTGCAAGACTGTTCACGTATAGATTAATTAATGCTGTGGAGGATGTGTAGAGTCGCAGTAGCAACTATAACGATAGCATAACCCAAAATCAACATTTTAAGTTTATTTGTCTAATCAAGAAACTTGGAAGACATGTTATGGCGCACTCTAATGTATGTTAATGTTTCCGTGAATGTCCAAAATTAGTGAATGCCTGAAATACCTCTTTTCTCATTGGATTTGGTCAGCGTTGCCAGTCACAAACTTTTTAGTTTAATGCAAGGTTTGATGGTGACATGTTAGGTTTGGTTGGATTAGCTTAAGTCTACTTTTTAAACATTTCTAATATCTATAACCAAATTTAAACTAAACTAACATAATCTAACCTAACTTTAGCTTTTACCATCATAGCTTTCATAAGATAGAAAAAGCTGACTCGCAAAGCTAATTGAATCCAAACAGAGAAAAAGGATTTCGGACAGTAACCGGGGAATGTCGACATTAACCAGATTCCGGACATTCACGGTAACATCAATATCGTGGACAGTATGTTAACGTGAATTTTTTTTTGTCAGAACAAGAAGCACCAATATTTGTATTTTTGGTCATGTTTATAACACCCACCGAGTCACAAACAGTTTTCAATTAGGTTTAGTGATCTAAGACATCTTAAGATATGTACTAAATTAGATGTCTTTTGATCGCGCAGTCTCCCGAAAATGTGAAGCGGAGAGATGGATTCTGAAATTCTAGTAGATATTCATGAGTGTTTGCTGTCCTAGTTTCTTAAAGGTTTTTAGCTTGGGAATATTTTGTTTATTGATTCTCGAAGGATAAAATAGTTCCCTTTGTTATAAAACGATTGTGGCGAAGACGGTAAGACACGTTTTGGATAAGCTTTACTTTGTATTTTTCACGTTTTATACCTTGAGGACTTAATGCAAGGTTATATTTTTGGGGAATAGAAGTCTAATCTGTTCGCTTCCTTTGCTTTTTATGGACAAAGCAATGGCGTCAACTTACGAAATTTTAGGGGAAGGGGGTTGGCAAATGAATTTTCAAAATCTAGGGGATGCAATTTCGTTTTTTTTTCGATAAAAATACCAAAAAGGCTTTTACAGTGAAAATTCCCCAATTTTTTTTCGAAATATAGGAAGAAGGTGGAAAAAAAAATAGGGCAAGCGCTCTCCCCTTGTAATTGACGCCAATGGGACGGAGAGGTTATGAACAGTAGTTCTGGTTTGCGACTGATATTGCATTAAGTCAGTCGCTTGTAATTACAAGAACATAAATTTCAAATCAACAAAAAGTAAAGATGCGGTAAAATGCATCATAATGCTTCTAGAATGACAGATTATTAACCACTTCATGGTATCAAACTGTAAGTAAGAAACGACGGTACTTGTGTATTATTCAGAACACACTCAAAATATGATGAAAATATTATACTTTATTATGAAAATTGTAACCTAACCTAACCTTTCAAACATGGCCTATTGTTACACTTCCAAAAATGTTCCTTCTCGTAAGAGTATAAAGTAATGTTGTGTCCATTGACGACCTTTTTTTTTGTGGGCAACAACCCCTTATCGTGGAAAAATATAATTGCCTCTTTTTCAGTTTTTGGCAAATCGCAAATCTTCATTTCAAAATCCATGTTTAGAAACTATCTTCTATCAGTATGCGTAACAAACTAAATTGAGTTTTGTCTTTATGGCTATGAAACCGGATTTTCTCATAAAATGTTCCTGCATCGTAGTTTGTTTCACAAAATAACCAACTTCATTTATTGAGTGTGTTCTGAATAATACACAAGTACCGAAACGACTCTGCCAAATAGTAACGAAACTCTAAAAAAAGGAATTTTAATAACAGCTAATACATCAAAAGAATTGACTCTTTTATGCTCATTCCAAATATAGCAGATTAATTAAGTTTAATGCTATGCATCAAAAGCGACAAGTCTGAAAATGTTCCGCTCATTTTTTAAAAAAGGAGGAAACACCCCAAAAGGTGAAAAGACCTTAATGAAAAGAACCCATCAGATTCAAAATATCAGAGTACCCTAATGTAGAAATTTCAATCTTTATCTACAAAAATATGGAATTCTGAATTTTTTACCAGAAGAAAGATCAGAGATGCGTTTTGTTTTGTTTTTTCTAGGGATGATAGAATTGAACCAATGCCCCTAGAAGATCGGGAAAGGGCTCATTTGAATGGAGATCAAAAGTTCTAGTGTGATTTTTAAGTGACCAAAAAGATTGTGGCCTGCCATATTGTGGCACCAGATCTATAACCATTAAGTTTGACCTGCGTGAATAAATTTTTCTAGTCTACCATCCCCAAACAGTTACTCATGAACGATAAAACGAAAATGAAAAATTAATGCTCGCTAATTTTCATGTAACTGTAAAAGAGCATAAAAATAAGACAAGTTTCAAATACATATACTACATTTCATAGAGTAAGAATAAGCAATATTTGTGTCCATTTGAGCTCATATACCTGCGATACACCTACTATCCTCAAATTCAACATCCCCCTCAACATTCTCTGGATTTTTCAACTTACTACCCTCCCCTATTTGTCCTCATATTTTAAAAGTTCCGGTTTACCAACCTAGATGCGTACAGTGTCTTTTGATTTTGTTTAATCTTTAAACTTTTAATGTTAGCATTCCCTGAAAGTTTCAACTCAATATCCCTAGCCGTTCCTGAGATCAATAGAGGTACACCCAAATACTCTCGTTTGACAATTTGGATTCACCTAGTGTCTTTTGATTTAATGCAATATCCCCCTCAACATTCCCTGAAATTTTCAACTTAATAACTTCAGTCATTCCTGAGATATGTAGATACGCCCTTATGACAAATCTGGATGTACCATGGCATTTTGACTAGCAGGAAGCAGTTAACTTCTTCAGAATTAGTTCCATTGTTGCAGTTGCAATAGTAGAAGTTTCATCAGTATTTGCAGTCACAGTCGCAGTCGATAGTAGTAGCACTACTAGTGGCAGTCACTGTCGCAAGTAATGGCAGCTGTAGTCACGAGTTTTCGCATTCGCAGTCGGAAGTTGTATCGCTCAAAGTCACAAGTAGTCGCAGTCGCAGTTGCAATTAGTCACATTCGCAAGTAGCCACAGTAGCAGTCGAGTTGGTTTTGTATTCGCAGTCACAGCTAGTTGCAGTCAAAGTCTAAGTTGTCGCAGTCGCAAGTATTTGCACTCTTAAGTAGTCACAGTCGCAAGTAGTCAAAGTCGTAAGTAGTCAGGGTCACGACTCGTCACAGTCGCAAAGAGCCGCAGTCGCAAGTAGATACAGTCGCAAGTAGTAGTAGGCGCAAGCAGTCATATTTCCAGTAGCAAGTAGCCTTGGTCACAGTCAAAATAATCGTAGTCACGAGTATTCAAAGTCAAAAACAGTTGTAGTCGCAAGTAGTCGGATATTGCAAGTAATCGGAGTCGCAGATACAAGTACTAACAACCACTATCAGGAGTAGTCACAGTCACAAGCGGTTGTGATTGGAGTAGCTGCGACAATTAGTCGCAGTCACAAACAGTCGTAGCCGAGGTTGGAAGTAGTCGTAGTCGAAGTTGCAAGTAGTCACACTTGGACGTAGTCTCAAGTAGCCAAAGTCGCAGTCGCAAATAGTCACAGTTGCAGTCGCAGATAGTAATAGCAACAGTGGCACTGCAATTAATACCCTTAGCCGCTCCCAAGATATTACGAATACACCCTTTTGATGACCTAGATGCACATAGAGTCTTTTAATTTAGTTTAGAATCGCCCACAATATTCTTTGGAGTTTCACTTTAATATCCTTAGCGTTTTGTGACACACCCAGGATCAAATAGTCCTCCTCCCCTTTCCAATAACAAATCCTATATGTAAAAAGTTGGCCGATTGCATAATTTCCAACGCTTTGCCTGCGGGCTCTGGGAGGCGTGGCATTGCCAGAGACACAGGACCTTTTGACTATTTTCAACTAAGTGGCAATTTTAGAATTCTTACCATGGTTTACGGGGGCTTCTAAAAAAGACAAAGGGGGCCTTTTGCCCTCCAAGCACTTTTCAACTTGCCCTGAAAGTTCCAACTTAATACCCTCAGTCTGAACATGAAACGCCTAGAGCCAAACTTTATATGTAAACATTGGCTGACTTGCATAACTTACAGCCTTTGTCCCAGGTGATATGGAGGCTCTATTATCGCTAGAGGCATATTTATTCGATCTTTTGACTATTTTGAATAAGATGAATATTTAAAAATTTCTACCGGATGTCTTTTGGGGAGAGTGAATGCGAGAGGGGCTGGTTGCTCTTCAATCCCTTAAAAAGTGCCCTAGAATTTCCAATCTTCAATAAAATTAGCTCCCTCTGAAGTTTATACGACCGCCCCTTCCGTATGAAGTGGCTTTGGAAAAAAAAATAATAAGGATGCATTGAACCCTTTCGATTGTTTACTATATCAACGCTAGAGTGTTGCCTCTGACTGTATTGTTTTAAAACTCATTTTTTAGAGGTACTGCTTGAATTAAAAAAGAACAAATGAACACAATCCCCACAATTAATATAATCTAAATCAGCTCCACCAATTTCATTGCCGTCTTCCACCGCCTTCAAGTACCCCGATTCCATCTCTATCTTTGCGAAAAATAGGTTCCTCTGCAGCTAGGTAGATTTATTTCTGTGGGTGTTAAAAATGAGGAAGATTATACTGCATGGCTCTGCTCTCATGTAAGCTCGCCTTTTTCAATAGAAAATTGTTTTGATTGGAAATACAAATAAAACTAAGTAAAAATGCTTGATTTTTTTATCTTTAAAAATACACTTTTGCATTTGGCAGCAACTGTATCTTGACTTATTTTTTCTGTACGATAAATTTTGCACAAAATAAACTTTCTTTTCTCTGTCTAATAACAGAACGAGGGAGGTTTTGTCGACAATTTCTCAGTGTTTTCCTTTATGGCTAGTCGCCATGGAATTTCTGTCCTGATTTTGGCTTTGATCCGTGGAAATTATGTATGAATTCGTGTCTCGGACGGAGATTGAAAGATTCCCGCTTTTCTTACGTACTTTCTGACAATTTTTACTCTGTACTCTGGTGGTTGGTTCAGGTTACTTTAACAGGTGTTGCAGTGTTGCTAACAGCTATTTTTTTCGTTTTTGCTTTGTTTTGGTTTTGAAGGTTTTCAATTAAAAAGTTAGTAGAGATGAACAGTTAATGATGGTGATTAATAGGGTTGAATTTATTGGTATGCAATGGATTAGAAGTCTCTTCAAACAGTTTAGATAGGTGATGTTGTGTAGTAGCTTTTACACTTTTTTCATAAATAGAGCTTGTTTGTCTTTTTTTCATTTCTAAATCTATTTCAAAACGTTTGATTGTATTTGTTCAAAGACCTTCTCAAGTGTCAAATTCGAATATGTTCATCAAATGAGGCTTATTGAAATCAGGAAAGTATAGATGTAAAAAATAAGGATTTATTTTGAATATTCACTGGCAAAATATAGCTGTGAATCGAAATTGGCTGCAGCATTCTGTGACACTTTTGTTAAGCTTAGATTTATAGTCATTCCTCTCAAACTCGCCATGTTTGATCGATTTTTAACTTGAAGTGGTAGTTTTCAACAAGATTGCTCATTTTCTAATAAACTGTAAAAGAATTAATGCTAACATCCTTTTCGAGGGTGACTTTAAAATTAATAAACTTCAAGTGTTAGGAGGCAGCATGAATGAGAGTTACTTAAGTGTACCACCCGAAGAGCGTGGGTAACTTAATTTTATACCCATACTTTTTGGCACCCATTAGCACCCAAAGTTACCTATACTCTCAATACGTATTGATTGTCTTCGATTAAATTCGGTTGATTGTTATCCATGGCAGTGTTTTACCGCCACCGCGGTTTTACGCCACCATATGTTTTCCGCCACCTTTTAATTCAGGTAGGTCAGAATCGACATAGATATAGACACAGTTATAGACATAAGAACAGGCATAGACATAGACATAGACATAGACACAGATATAGACAAAAACATAGACATAGATATAGACAAAGACATAGACATAGGCAGAGACTAACCTGTCTGTTCTGACCCAACTAATCCTCTTGATGATGCAAGATTTCCTGGGTGACGGAAAACATACGGCGGCGGAAAACCACGGTGGCGTTAAAATACCCACACCTTATTATCGCATCTTTACATTTAATCTATTAATGCATATTTGCTGCTGGAGATTAGACTCTACGGAACTGATAAATATGTCTCTAACACAGTTTTTAATTAAACTTCTTACCTATCAACATAGATTAGCGAGAGGTCGTATAGTCAAACAATAATAGCGGCGGACCCATAGATCTAGTAAGTTATTAGAAAAAATGAAAGGGAGAGAGTTTCAAGACATTATGTGTACAAAGGAGTTAATTTACGTATATCTGAACAGTTCCGGCTTCATTAGAAGATCAGTTATCTGAATGAGCGCTGATCAAAACGAAGACTACACACGTGGCATATGTGCTGGACACTCGAACCTTCGGTCCTCGCTGTCGAAGCGACTTGTAGAGGCGCACACTACTTCCAAGCCCCACCTACCTTCTGTACGAAAGCGCCCGGATACACTCTAAATTTATTGAACACAGAGATACGTTGCTATTGGACACATTTTTAGAAGCTTATGCAACTTTCTAGCCCCATCTACTTTTTGTCCAAAAGCACCGACTACCCCTTGAAATTTGACAGGGACGTAGCTACAGTGAAGCAGACTTCAACCTAATAATTTTAAACTGTTGGCTGAACTGCAAACAATTAAAATCTGAAGCCAAATAACGCGTGAACTTAAAAGGTCAGCAGTCTATTTTTTTTTTTTTGGGTATAGTCTTCTTGGTTGTTGTAAGTGAATCTCAGTCTTTTCGGTTTTTGGGTAACTTCCTTGGCAAGATACCACAGAAGTCATCAACACTGCGTACAGGCACGTACGCAGGATTTTTTTTTCGGGGTGGGGGGCAAAACCTTCGAAACAGCAGATATAAAATAGCACTTTTTTATTCAGTAATGCAAAAAGCACGTATATCGGAAAATACAGATTAACTTTAATCTGTAGTATTGTAGCGGATGGGGGGAAGAAGTCAGAAGCCTCAAAAGCACGTTTAATGTTCATAGCGATTTAGAACCAGTGATTAATCTATTATATCCCACTGAAAGGGAAATTTTAGGGTTCAATATGGGTGCTGTGGGGGGTACTTCTTCTATTGCAAAAACGTAAATTTTAATGAAGAATGATAGTTTCCAAATTTGATCCATTAAAAGCTTTACTTTATCCTGAAAGGGGGGATAAACGCCGTAATATCAAGGATAATTCTATTTTGCTGTGTAAAGCAAACTCTCTTTACAAAAAAATAATAGTACAATTGCTAATTACTTCAAAGAAGGTAAAACTTTAGACAGAAAATGGGTTAATAATTGGGCAGTGACTTGACCGGGTAATTGCATGCTGTAAAATCCCCCAAAAAAGGCTTCACACATGTATTTAGATTCTTAGTAAATGTCCTACTTTTGCCAAAAATCCCAAGAAGCTATTGGAAAATTAAACATTTCACAAAATTTCGGAGGGGGGCGGGTCCGAAGGGCCCCCACCTACGTACGTGCCAGATCTCAGGCCATGTGTCTTTAGTTCTCTGTCTTGTTCGTCTTTAGACAACTAGAATCGTCTTTCGTTTATAAGGCAATCTATAACGCTAAACGACAAACCACCTTTTTTACGTCAATATCATGTTATTTTTCTATTTTTCCTGGGAAACTAAAATTTATTTCCCACATTGTAATTTCTAAAACGGTGTCTGTTTCTAACAAGTGGAAAAACTCGATATCAATTCCCTTCTGAAACTTCATTCTCTGGCACTGAAGCATAATGTTTTTTATTTATTGAACACAGTTTATGTTAATATAGAGAAAAGGAAAAATACAAAAATTTAAAGCTTTTTGTGCATACAGGACACGGGATTAAGCACTAGGTTTCGTTAGGGTTGCCATCAATCAGTCTTCATACCGTGCCTCAGGTATTGACTTTTTTGTTTTGAACTACATCTCAAACAAGTCCAAAGGTGTCCCAAAATAAACCCAAAAATCGCCCATTATCGTCTTTAAGGCTCATAGTGTAAATCCTTCAAAAACAAACTGTCATTTCTTCAAAACTAAAAACACCCCAAGGCTAACTTTTTGACGCAACTTCCGTCTTCAAAAGTGAAAAATGGTTGAATTTCCATGAAATAATAAATTAAAACTAAGTTTATGCAATACAACTAGTGCCTTTGGAAACACTAATCTTTTAGTTTCTCTAACGTGCAGATATTATGGGTAATGCCCCCTGTACTACTAAATTTTAACTAAAAGTCTTCAAAGCGATTGTAAAATTAAGATCTGACGGAAGATAATAAATTTAGACTTCTTTCTGGTTGGTTGTACTCCCTTCTCCCAGAAAAAAAAATCCCTGTGTACTTTCTTGCCCGCAAACCTGGTCCAAACGTCAGAACTATCCTGTATCGTACAAAATGTCTTTTGTAACGAAAGTAGACGACTGGGACGTTTGCAACTCTTTTGTGACTCAACAGGTCAGAAAAAAATCAGTTCTACCCCAAATTTTATCTATTATGCAGCAATGGACAAAATGATGCATAACTCGAATGGGTACCGAAATTTTGCTGTTCTAGTTTTATTTTTTTAACGTGGGTTTGAATAAAGATGAAATAAAGTTATTAATTGAAATGAGGGCTGCTTATTTGTCACTGGGCCAAAGAAGAAAATTTATCGGGAGAGAAAGGTCAAAGGCTGGTCCTTATTTTCGTCCTGTGTGTGGAGGCTTAGATGAGAGCGTATATAACTTGATGTGTGATTGTGAGGAACCGAGTGATTGGAAACTTGAAGTGTTTCGTAGGGGGAGCTATGATTTTAAATGGTTGGTGAGAGTATGTGTGGATGAGCATTTTATGGGTATCAGAAGCTAGGCACGATTCCTTCGTCTCGCGATGAATCGTAAACGTAGATTTTTGTAGGATTATATTGGGATTTGTGGAATTTCTTTGTAATTCTTCTTTGTTTATGTTTCTTGCCATGGCCTATGGGCTTTTAGTGTAAATAAATTCTATTCCATTCTGGTCAATACTAATTAGCCTATAAAATGGATATAACTTGTCAGTTGATTTTATCCATTGTCACTAGAATATGCGAATTATTAGTTGTATGTTATATATAAAGTTATGCGTTATTAAAGTACAACTATTACGGGGTCTAGAGCCATATAACAAGCCAAAAAAAGAATAGTTTTCACTTAGAGCTCTTGACTCATTTCTGAGGATTTCTTAAGTGTTTTTTTTTTTGAAAATTCAAACAGAGAAAATGTCACGATCTTGGATCAGAACACCCTCATGCAACGAGAAAACTTCACCAAGAGAGTCTAAAAGTCAATATGTTAGGGTGGAATCATGTCCGATCGAACAATTGGTTCATTTTTCTTAATGAACTAACACATACTGCAAATATTTACCTCGGTTTTCTGACCAAATATCCGACACTACAACCGGTTGACTTACAACCAATTATCATTTTACAAGATATAACAGGGCGCCATTTGGGGACTGTATGTTCCTCCCCTAACATTTCAATATCTATGGTTTGGAAAGGATGGGAAATGAGAAGTTTGTCAGACATCCCTCCCAAGGACTCCTTTTTATTGGTTTATATAAAAGACTAGCTGTTGGGGTGGCGCTTTGCGCCACCCCAACACCTAGTTGGTGGGGGCGCTACGCCCCCCCAAGTCCCCCTTCGCGCGTAAGTCGTTACGCGCCATATTAGTTACGCGCCATTGTAGTTGTGTCCCTGTGTCCCACCTGTTTGAGTGTCCCGGTCGTCATTTATATTTCCTGTGTCCCGGTGTCCCGGTCGTCACTTATATCCCCCCTGTGCCCCCGGCGTCCCCTTTGTAGTTTTTCTCTTTGAGTGTCCCGGTCGTCATATATATTCCCTGTGTCCCGGTGTGTGGCCATCCCAACACCTAGTTGGTGGGGGCGCTTGGCACCCCCAAGCCCCCCCGTGTGCGTAATTCGTTACGCGCCATACTAGTTACGCGCCATTGTAGTTGTGTCCCTGTGTCCCACATGTGAATATAGATAGATATATATATGTTTTTAACTACGTAAAACTTGCGAATATACAACATTCTTCGCTGTCCCATTGTCTGTACATATAAACAGATTGTCGGGTTTACCGACTCTTGAACATGCAATATGTAATTGTCCATGGGAAAAACAATCCGTATTCAGATCTATACCTCATCTTTCTAATGATTGCCCTTGAGCGTTGTTGATGGTGATTGCTAATCGAACATTCTCTGTGTCCTCGTCGTCATTTATATATCCCCCTGTGCCACCGGCGTCCCCGTTGTAGGTGTGTCCCTGTGTCCTGGTCGTCATTTATATTCCCTGTGTCGCGGTCGTTATTTGTGTCCCGGTGTCCCAGTCTGTAATTTCTCTTTGAGTGTCCCGGTCGTCATTTGTGTCCCGGTCTGTAATTTCGTCAGTCGACAAACATGACGTCAGTCGACAAACAACTTCATGACGACATACAGCTCAATCCTTATAATGACGTCAGTCGACAAACATGACCTCACTCGACAGACATAACACACATACAACTTATTTTTATATATGTAGACTAGCTGTTGGGGTGGCGCCTCGCGCCACCCCAACACCTAGTTGGTGGGGGCGCCCCCCCCCCCCAAGCCCCCCCGCGCGCGTAAGTCGTTACGCGCAATATTAGTTACGTGCCATTGTAGTTGTGTCCCTGTGTCCCACCTGTGAATATATATATATATATATATATATATATATATATATATATATATATATATATATATATATATATATATATATATATATATATATATATATATATATATATATATATATATATATATATATATATATATATATATATATATATATACAACATTCTTCGCTGTCTCATTGTCTGTACATATAAATAGATTGTCAGGTTTACCGACTCTTGAACATGCAACATATAATTGTCCACGGGAAAAACAATCCGTATTCATATATATACCTCATCATTCTAATGATTGCCCCTGAGCTTTGTTGATGGTGATTGCTAATCAAACATTCTCTGTGTCCCCATCGTCATTTATATGTCCCCCCTGTGCCCCCGGCGTCCCCGTTGGAGTTGTGTCCCTGTGTCCCAGTCGTCATTTATATTCCCTGTGTCCCCGTCGTTATTTGTGTCCCGGTGTCCCAGTCTGTAATATTTCTTTCGAGTGTCCCGGTCGTCATTTATATTCCCTCTGTCATTTGTGTCCCAGTCCGTAATTTCGTCAGTCGACAAACAACTTCATGACAACATACAGCTCAATCCTTATAATGACGTCAGTCGACAAACATGACGTCAGTCGACACACAAACATGACGTCAGTCGACACACACGTCCCATTCGTCATTTGTTTCCCTGTGTCCAAGTCTGTAATTTCTCTTTGAGCATCCCGGTCGTCATTTATATTCCCTGTGTCCCGGTCTGTATATACATTCGTTTTTGAATTGGTATATCATGAAATAAATTTTTTGTTTTTTTCCTTTTTTTCTTTTTAGTTTTTTTATTGGTTTTTACTTTTTTAGCTTTTTTAGTTTTTTTTCTTTTTTCTTTTTAGTTTTTTTGTAGTTTTTACCTTTTTAGTATTTTTTTATTTTTATTTTTGTTTTTTTTTAGTTTTCTTTTTCCCCTTTATTTTTCAGTTTTTTTCCTTTTTTAGTTTTTTTCTTTTTCAGTTTTTTTATCAGTTTTTAGTTTTTTTTCTTTTTAGTTTTTTTTTTGTAGTTTTACCTTTTTTTTTTAGTTTTTTTTAGTTTTTTTTTAGTATTTTCTTTTTAGTTTTTTTTTTGTAGTTTTTACCTTTTTTAGTTTTTTTCTTCTTTTGTATTAATGCTAAAGCCAAGGTTCGAACCTGGAACCTCTCGGACCTAGAACCTGGAACATAACGCTTTACCAACTCAGCTACTTTGGCTTGAATACATTCGTTTTTGAAATGGTATATGATGAAATAATTCAGACGTCATATGCGGACAAACACAACGTCAGTCGACAGACAGACACACAAACAAACAACTTATTTATATATATATATATATATATATATATATATATATATATATATATATATATATATATATATATATATATATATATATATATATATATATATATATATATATATATATATATATATTTTTAACTACGTAAAACTTGCGAATATACAACATTTTTTGCTGTCACATTGTCTGTCCGTATAAATAGATTGTCAGGTTTTCATTTATATTCCCTCTGTCCCGGTCGTCATTTGTGTCCCGGTCTGTAATTTCTCTTTGAGTGTTTTTTCTTTTTAGTTTTTTTTTTTAGTTTTTTTACCTTTTTTCAGTTTTCTTTTTCTTCTTTATTTTTTAGCGTCACTATGAAATACATATCGCCGAACCTTTGTTTTTGTAACTAGAATCTGGTAGGCATTGATGACCTTATCCAAGTCAAAATCCCAAACCCAATCATCATCGCTATCATTTTCAGTTTTGATATGTTTTGACTCTGGCTGTCCAGGTGGATTTTCATCTAACTGCGCGGTTTAGCGTTTTTAGCCGCAAGTCTGTTTTCTTGCTGTTTTGTGATTCCTCGGCACGCTTTCTTTTCTTACTTTCTCTATCAGCCGCAAGCCTGTTTTCTTGCTGTTTTTGTGATTCCTCGGCACGCTTTCTTTTCTTACTTTCTCTATCAGCCACAAGCCTGTTTTCTTGCTGTTTTTGTGATTCGTCGGCACGCTTTCTTTTCTTACTTTCTCTATCAGCCGCAAGTTTTTTGGCATAGACTGTTTGAGCAGCTTCCTCGGCTGTTGCCATTGTAGGTTCTTCAGTCATTTTACAATGAAACATTTTTCCGTCCACGATCTTCTTACAATTAAAAATTTGTCTTTGAACGATTTTCTTAAATACTTTTAGTGACGTCATCGTCATAACAAACATGACGACAACTAACTTCATGACGACATGACGACATGATGACACGATGTCACTCGACATATAGACAGACAGACAGACAACTTATTTTTTATATATATGCTAGCTGTTGGCGTGGCGCTTCGCGCCACCCCAACACCTAGTTGGTGGGGCGCTTCGCGCCCCCCCAAGCCCCCCCGCGCGCGTAGGTCGTTACGCCCCATATTAGTTACGCGCCATTGTAGTTGTGTCCCTGTGTCCCACCTGTGAATATAGATAGATTTATATATGTGTTTCAAACTACGTAAAAATTGCGAATATACTACATTCTTGGCTTTCCCACTACTGGGAGCTTTCCGTTTCCAATTGCCAGCAATTGATCTGAAAATGTTTGACCAGAGTCATCGTTTTGCAATCGGACACGCATATTTGTAGTTAATTTTAATATTTTTACGTGTGCCCATAAATTAGAATTTTTTCAGGCAAGCGTTCGTTTCGTCTGCAGGAGTTAAACTACGTAAAAATTGCGAATATAACATTCTTGGCTTTCCCATTGTCTGTGCATACCCTCAAAAGGCCCTGTCAAGATTGTGGCCTCTATTAGGTTTTTCATTGTTTTTTTTTTACGGCAAGTCGCGTGCCATTGCAAAGCTTTGGTGGGTTGATATTTCTTAAAAGTATTATTGGTACGCCTATTTTTAGTTGTAGCACGTGTGGTGGAAACCCTGAAAGATCTATGGAATTTAAAAATTCAGATGGATAATTAACCGCTTCATTTGGTTCCAAAACTGTGTCGACTGACTTGTAAAGGACTGCCTGGTCTCGAATCTTGGTCAAAACAATATTGTTGATTTCGTGGACGTCTATATTTTTGGGTGCGAGAATCGCTCTTTCACTTAGCCATTTATTATTTTTATAATTTTTTAGAATATTCGGAAATACTTTTTCAATCAATTCATTTTTGGGCGTCACTAAATTACAGAAATCAGCAGGTAGTTGTATACGTCCTGAAATTGAGTCTACTGGGAGCTTTCCGTTTCCAATTGCCAGCAATTGATCTGAAAATGTTTGACCAGAGTCATCGTTTTGCAATCGGACACGCATATTTGTAGTTAATTTTAATATTTTTACGTGTGCCCATAAATCAGAATTTTTAAGGCAAGCGTTCATTTCGTCTACAGGAGTTGATCTAGGTATTATAGGTAATGTTTGCCTGAAATCTCCCGCAAGCAATATTAATGTGCTGCCAAAGGGTTTCGACTTCCCTCTCAAATCTTTCAAGCATTGATTCAGAGCCTCGAGCGATTTTTTGTGTGCCATTGTGCACTCATCCCAAATAATAAGTTTGCATTGCTGCAATACTTTACCCATCCCAGATGATTTGGAAATATTGCACGTGGGGGTTTCTGTAGAATGCAAATTCAGAGGCAATTTCAAAGCGGAATGAGCAGTTCTTCCACCAGGCAGCAATATTGCGGCTATTCCGGACGACGCAATTGCCAACGCTTTATCATTTTTTGATCGAATTGATGCCAGAATCAGTTTTATCACAAACGTTTTACCAGTACCTCCTGGCGCATCCAAAAAGAAAATTTCTCCAACGTTGTTATCGACACAATGCATTATCGTATCATAAATGTCTTTTTGTTCCGACGTTAACTTGTAAATGTTATTTTGTACATACGACAATAGATCACTCGTACTGTAACTTTGTTCACGATCCAATTCTACACATGTCGAAACAGCAGCGATACGGTTAGGTGAAGGCATTCCCAAATCCTGAAGAGGTTTGTTTGCCATACGTACGCACAAATCTTCTATAATAACTAAAGTGTAGTTATAAATTTCTGATGTAAAATCAAAAGTCATATCTGACGTCTCTAACTGTTTTCGATGGAGTATATCTTCGGACATTTTTGACTTATATTTTTCCCATAACTCTGTAGGAGCTGATGGAGAGCAAGTTGTTAAAATGATGCCAAACAATGCACGAATTTGACTTGGGGTTGACGTTTCGCACGCGTCATTGATGCAGTTATCCCAGTGTTGGTCATTCTCCACTAAATTCAGAGCTTGGCATGCACTACGGTAAGTGTCATGTATAGTACCGTTTACAGTTCTCAAATAGTCAAAGGATGTCGGACCGGGTACATTCACCAAAAGCAGGCGTAGAAAGAAGCATTCATGTTGATTGGGGTGAACGGTGTAGAGTCTTCCTATCGTGGTATCTTTGAAGATGGTAGGTTGGCCGTCGACTGACTTACCCTGTTTTCGACGTTCAAATACTTTATTTTTAGTATTCCACGTGTATTTTTCTTCTTAGTATTTTTTAGTTTTTTACTTTTTTTCTTTTTTCAGTTTTCTTTTTCTTCTTTATTTTTCAGATTCACTATGAAATACATATCGCCGAACCTTTGTTTTTTTAACTAAAATCCGGTAGGCATTGATGACCTTATCCAAGTCAAAATCCCAAACCCAATCATCATCGCTATCATTTTCAGTTTTGATATGTTTTGACTCTCGCTGTCCACGTGGATCTTCATCTAACTGCGCGGTTTTGCGTTCTTTAGCCTCAAGTCTGTTTCCTTGCTGTTCTTTTGATTCCTCGGCACGCTATCTTTTCTGACTTTCTCTATCAGCAGCAAGTTTTTTGGCATAGACTCTTTGAGCATCTTCATCGGCTTTTGCCATTGTAAGTTCATCAGTCATTTTAAACTTAAACATTAATAGATTTCTACGTGAACATATATGTCTTAAATATCTTTAATGACGTCACCGTCATAGCAAAAATGACGACAACTAACTTCATAACGTCAGTCGACACAGAAACATGCCGTCACCTGACAGACACACAGACAGACAACTTATTTTTATATATATAGATAGATAGATAGATATCGTGTATTAAACAAAGATATGGGACACTGCTGAGTGTATCATGCCATTATTGCCATTGATGAGCCTAGAGCCTATCTCACAGCAAACATGACAAGGCATCGAGTATCATCTTAATCTGCTTCGTGCAACTAAGGGGGCCCATGTAATGGTCTATTAAATACACTTTAAAATGAGTTTATTAACGTTGATTAAAAAATAGATTATTAAAATATCCCAACATCCGGCTTTAAAAAGTTGGTTTAATTGTGAAGAAACTTTGTGGACACCTTGTAGATCAAATTGACTATGATATTCTCAAGAGATAAGTGAATGTTACTCTTTTAGAGCGTTAGGTAAAAAGTTACGCATTTACTACCTATGCTAAGGAAGTAATCATTATAAATTTTGGAGTGTATATTCTAGGGAACAAACTAAGTAAGGTGTGTGCATTAGCATTGTGCTGCCTTTTTTTGTCTCTTTTAATTGAAGCATATTGGTAGTTGAATTAAAAATCATTGTAATCGTTATGATTGCTTGAAAAACCCTTATGATCAATAAGTGACATTTATTTGCTTTAAACTGCAAATTTGATCGCTGAAGCGGTCAATCTAAGAAGCCCCTATTTTGTATATGAAGAAATCAGCGCAACATAGTTATAGTTTTATCTTTATTTGTGTTTATTAATTATTTTTTTTCCCCCTATTTTGGCTAATTGCACATATTTGTTTTCTAGGCGTCTCCATAATTGGCATGATCTGTTAGCGGTGAATGGAATCTGTCAGTGAAAATGTGCCAAACCAACCAGATACCCTTAATGTTTCCACAGCGCTTGCTGCCATTACCAGCACTGCCAGCACTGCGGCTGTTAGTACGACGACCACCGCGAAGAAGAAACCACCACCACGCCGAGGTGGGAAACCCCCTCCAGAAAGACCGCAAAGGGCTTTGTTGTGCTTATCGCTCAAAAATCCTTTGAGGAAATTGTGTATAGATGTCGTTGAGTGGAAACCGTTTGAAGCTCTTATTTTAATAACAATATTTGCCAATTGTGTAGCATTGGCAGTTTATACACCATATCCAAATGGGGATTCGAACACTACCAATGCTTATCTAGTAAGTGGTTTCTTCCCGTAATACCTAACCATTTCTTATGTACAATTTGATAGCTGTAGTTGGCTTTTAAAGGCATTCTGGTGCTTTTCTGGGGATCTGGTTCAAGTTTCAGAAGTTTCTGTTCAAAAAGAATCCCCAAGAAAGCTTTATTGATTTAAATTTGAATTTTTAATACCGTCTCAGCATGGTAGCCATGTATGGATGTGTGCATTAATGGAAAAATTGTCTTGTTCCTGTAACAGTGTTTTTACAAAACTTAATAATTAATAGGCATCTTCACCTTTCTGCAACTCCCAAGTCAAGAATTGTTAATACCACGAACAGATCGTTAAAGATATTTGGAATTTTCCTACTTATTGAGAAGAGAGGTGTACTGATTTTCCTTGGATTTTCCAAGAGTAAAAAGTCTTTAAAGTCGCACTAGTTGCTCAAATTGCAGATTTAAGCAAAAAACTGGTGATTTTTCTAGATTTATTGTGCCAGAAAATTCAAAATAGACAAATAAACATCTCTTTAACAAAAATTGAAGAAAAAGTTAAAGCAAAGACAAGCAGAAATAAAGTCATATAATAAAAATGCTTAAGATGAACAGAAATCACTACCAATGAATAAGTGACACCAAAAAACACCTGAAATTACTGTGAATAACCAATTAAAACTTAAAACGAACAGAAACAACCATAAAAAAGAGTAGGGATAACGCCCTCGAAACCCTCTAAAGGCCAGGGTGTCATTTATGCTTTACTGAAAACAAAATACATGTCAGCAATTCCTTTTTTGTAACGTCCATAAATTCAAAATTGCGGAAATTTCCAGGAATTGATACCAAAATCAAACAGTTCGTGGTAAAGAACTGTAATTAAGGAGTGACCCGGCTAAATAGTAACCGAAACTCAAAAAAGCTGAGTTTTGATACCAGTAGATAGATCTAAAGAATCCAAATTTTAATGCTGATTTTAAATATTTGAGTTTTATTGAGTTAAGTCTTACCACCAAAGGTTACGAGCCTGAGAAAATTTGCCTGATTTTCGAAAAAAGGGAGAAAGCCCGTACAAGTCGCATGAAAATCACTCCGTCAGATTCAGAATATCAGAGAACCCTACTGTAGAGGTTTCAAGCTCCTATCTAAAAAACGTGGAATTTTGAAATTTTCGCCAGAAGAAAGATCACAGATGCGTGTTTATTTGTTTTTTTCCTCTTTTTTTTTGTTTTTTTTTCTCCTAGGAGTCCTAGAGTATCATGAGAGGGCTCATTCAAACGTAAATTAACAGTTCTAGTGTTCTTTTTAAGTGACCAAAAACTTGAAGAACAACTAGGCCCTCTCCCACGCCCCTTTTTTCTAAAAATGTTCCGATCAAAATTTTGAGACAGCCGTTTTGTTCAGCATAGTTGAAAGGTCGAATATCTATGTGTTTGGAGATATCATGATCTACCTCCCCCCAGAGCCCATGGGGAAAAGTCTTTAAGTTACAAAATATTCCTATTTTTTACGTTTAGTATTTGTTATTGGGAATATGCATACATTTTTTTTTGGGGGGGGGATTTTCGGCTGGAGAGATTTTCCACGGGGATAATTTTTCATGGGGTAAGTGGTTTCACGAGGGTAAATTTTTCACTCGGGGAAGTTTCCAGAATTCTTGTGCGAAATTCTTCTTCCGTATTACTGTCTTATTGCCGACTAAGTTTTACGCAAGGAGATGTTAAGGGTAACTGTCTGGGGTAAATTTTCACCAGGATTGAATTGTCTCGAGAATAAATATGTAGGGAAGAGAGATTTAATCGTGGAGGTGTAGACAGATTTCCTGGTATTGCTTAAAAAACGATCAGAAATTAAATAAAAAAGAAGCTTTTTTCAACTTAGACTAAGGAGCGGCATTAAAACTTATAACGAACGGTAATTATTGCGTATATAAGGGGGATTGCTTTTCCTCAGCACCTCGCTCGTTACGCTAAATTTGAGTTATGTCCCAATTCTTTAAGAATGACTCTCAAAACACTGTTTGTTTAATTTGAAGAATAAGAAGTTTTTTTTTTTAAAGTGCTAAAATCCTTAGCGTACCCCCTAATATATGTAATAATGTCTGTTCGTTTCAAGTTTTCAGTTAAAAAAACTTGTTTTTTTTTATTTATATTAACCCTACTTCTGTTCGTGGTAATTTCTGTTCGCGGTAACATATTTGTTTGAATTGTTATACTGTACTATATTATTGCTCATCCTTTGTTTAATTAAATCAATAAAAAAAACTATTTTTTTTAACTGAAAGTAAGGAGTGACATTAAAACTTAAAACGAACAGAAATTACTCCGTGTATAAAAGGGGCTGTTCCCTTCTCAACGCCCCGCTCTTTACGCTAAAATCTTTTACTGTTTAATAAAGTAGAATTGAGAGAGAGAGTCAAACTTTAGCGTAAAGAGCGGGGCGTTGAGAAGGGAACAGCCCCTTTAATACACGGAATAATTTCTTTTCGTTTTAAGTTTTAATGTCGCTCCTTATTTTCAATTAAAAAAACTTTTTTTTTAATTTTCTGAACGTTTTTGAATTAATGCGTGTTTGATTTTGGCTCTCCGCAAATAAATTATTAAAATGAAATTTGCATATTAATGCTTTCTTTTGGATAAATGGCTTTCTCTTAGTTTTGATCGGACGATTTTGACAAAAAAGGGGTGGGGGAGGAGCCCTTCCCTCTAATTTTCCGGTTAGTTACAAAGGAACTTAACTTACGGTTAATTTAATTTAGCGGTTACTTAAAAACGAACGTTTTTATTAGTAAAAAACACGTAACTTAAGAATTAACTTACGTAACGAACTTCTATATTCGTATATTTTTATTATGTATATGAGGGGGATTATCCCCTCGTTAATGCCTCGCTCTTTACACTAAAGCTAAAAAATTCTCCCAATTCTTTAAGAATGACCCCTGAATCAGAAAGGCTGTAGAATAAATATTTGAAATTACTAAAAATACTTTAGTGTAAAGAGCGAGGTATTTAGGAGGAGAAGAACTCCTCATATGCGTAATAATCTCTGTTCGTTTGAAGTTCTAATGCTGCTCCTTGCTTTCAGTGAAAAAAAAAACTCTTTCATATTTTTTTTCATTGTTTTTTTCTTATAATAAAGCTGGAAAATCCTGTGCCCCCTTCATTGAATTTATCTTTCCCCATGACATATTCCTCCATGGAAACATCCTTCCACATAGCCCCTCCCCTCAAACCCACCCCCAAACAAAAAAATCCCACTGAAACGTCTGTACACTTCCCAATAACCATTACTGTATATAAACACTGGTCAAAGTTTGTAACTTGTAGCCCCTCCCCCGTGGACTGTGGGGAAGTAAGTCATCCTCAAAGACATAGTTATTATGTTTTTCGACTATGTTGAACAAAACGGCTCTCTCAAAATTTTGATCCGTTGACTTTGGGAAAAAATGAGCGTGGGAGGGGGCCTAGATGCCCTCCAATTTTTTTGGTTACTCAAAAAAGGCACTAGAACTTTTCATTTCCATTAGAATGAGCCCTCTTACGACATTTTAGGACCACTTTGTCGATATGATGACACCTGGGGAAAAACACAAAAAAAACAACAAATAAACACGCACCCGTGATCGGTCTTCTGGCAAAAAACACGAAGTTCCACATTTTTGTAGATAGGAGCTTGAAGCTTATACTATAAGGTTATCTGATACGCTGAATGCGATGATGTGATTTTCGTTAAGATTCTATGACTTTTAGAGGGTGTTTTCCCCTATTTTCCAAAATAAGGCAAATTTTCTTAGCCTCTTAACTTTTGATGAGTGAGACTAAATTTGATGAAACTTATTTATTTAATATCAGCATAAAAATTTGATTCTTTTACTGTATCTTTTAGTATCAAAATTCTGTTTTTTTACAGTTGCGTTTACTATTGAGCCGGGTCGCTCCTTACTACAGTTCGTTACCACGAACTGTTTGATATAGCTCTTTACTTTTCTCTGATAATTAACTTCCTTTTTCGAAAAATTATTGCTTTTTTTTATTTATTTCTGTTCGTTTTCAATTGACATGTGTTTTTTATTGGTTAATTAAAGGAATATTTCTTAAGTTTTTTCCGTTTTTCTGCTTAAGAAAGATTTTCATTTAATATTTATAGCCTGGGCATAATTCTAATTATAATTTTTCTATAGAACTTCGGATGGATGGGGAGGGGCATATTATTGGAATGGATTGAATATCTGCACTTTGTTTCTGCAGATATCGTGCAGTCCCCCCTTGCGATTGATAATGTGAAAACAATGTTTATGACTTGTTTTATTCGATCCGATTTCTCGGAGTGGAAGTAAATGGTCTTCGATCTAACTCCGAACCTACGTGTGGTCCTCCCATTAAATAAAAGTTTTTGAAATGATATTAAGAGGTTTGAAACCCCAAATATCCAGTAGGTTGAGGGTGTGACAACTTGGAAAAAAGATTGAAAAGAACTGAATTTCTGGGCAAAATTTTATTTTGCCCAGAAAACATCCACAACAGCTGTTCGAAAATTCAGGTGTGTGAGAAGTGTACGGCATCTGGTAATTTTTAGGTGTGTCGAGCGAGGTGTTTCAAACGGAAATGGGATAAACGGTTGTACATAAACTATACTGTAAATTAGAAAAGAACCCGAGGTGGTGAAACCTTGTAAAAAAAAGCATTATTGTAATGGGACTACCCCCCCCCCCACACACACTCCACTCTTTAGGTTAGGATAAATGGGGAGGGGCAGTATTATTGAAATGGATTGAATATCACCACAATGTTTCACTATAGGATTGAATCCTGTTAAAACCTTGAACATTCATGAGTATTGATCCTCAGTTTTTTCAATAACAGTCTTTATATATAGTTTTTTGTAACTTCTTCTTTATTTAAATCACCGCATTTTGATTTTGTTTTCTGAAAAGTAAACGAAATAAAAAAAAAGTAACGAAAGTAACGAAAAAAGTAACGAGTAAAAATAGTAACGAAATCAAAAAGTAAACGAAATCGAAATCAATTAAACGAAATCTGCTTTGCTGCTTAAGTCAAAGCAATCAAAGCATCCAGATTAGTTTCCTGATTTCCCTTGGTTCTGATATTCTAATTTAGGTGTCTTCAAGGCCTGAAATCTTTAAGTAGATCACCAATAGAAGAATCAAAATAGTAGATCGCCAAGTCGACCAAAATTGACCAAGTAGGGCTAGACCAAAAAAAGGATGTTTTTTGTTAAGAATCAGCAGAGCCATTTTTCTTCAAAGCTGTATTGTCTTTGATGACCCCCTTTTGGAGGTCTTTTGGCCCCAAGTGGAAATTTAAAATATATTTCATCCTCCCCTGTTCTCTGAAAGTTTCAACTAGGTATCTTAAACTGTTTATTTCCATCCCTGAGGTATTGCAGATGTGGTATTTTGATATCCTGGATGCCTATAAAGTCTTTTGATTTAATTTTATCCTTTCTCCAAGCCACGATTCAGTGTCGAATTGTCCCTCCAACATTGTTCAATTTAATTGCCTAAAGCACTCCCGAGATGCTGCTATACGGCATATTGACAACCTGGCAGCACGTCTCGTTCTATCTAGCTACTTAACTGCTGAACTTATAAGTCTCTAATGAGCTTATGGCATAAGAAATTTGTTTCCGTATTGGTCAGAAGTAAAAATTGGTTAATTCTTCCCCCCTCCCAATTCTGAGTTTGAATTGCTCTTGATTAACTGCCCTTCTTTGTTTCCCCAACAGTACCTGGAGTTTCAAATCCTTCCTCAAATTTTCAATTCGATTCATTAGGCCTTTCCAAAGACATTGCAAATAATTTGGAGAATTACATGTACATGGCGTCTTTGATTTACTCAGGTACAGAGTTTTGTTTCCAAAGTGTATTTTTTTGTAAAATTCGGCCTAGCAAACGTTCCAGAAGAGATCATTTGAAATACAACTAAATGCATGATTTTTATTTGTTCGGCCCAAAGAATGATCTTTGTCAATTTCGAGCTAATCGGACACCCAGGATCAAACACGCCCACTTTTCCACTTAAAACCTGCGTGTAAACAATGGGAAGCTTGCATAAATTAAGACCCTTGTTGTGGGGTTTATTCCTCCCTGGAAACATATTTATTGTATTGCTTGACTGATTAGAACTAAATCGTCGTCTCAAAATTTCATAAAGATGTCTTTTGAATTCTGGATCTAGACGGAAAAAAGCAGACAGGAAGGGAGGAGAGTTGGCTACTCTCCAATCATTTTGACTTATAAGAAAAGAGCCAGAATGAACATGTACATGTGCTTTTCCATTTCAATGACCCATTTCCGCTCAGGGACTATTAGAGATATCACCATATGATGTTTTCTACATAGACACTGAACTCCCTTAGCCACTCCTGAATTGCTGCAGCGCTATTTTGACATCCTGGATGCACAGTGTCTTTTTATTCAGTTCAACATTCACCTCGGCATTCCCTGAAAGTTATCTGGATGCGCCATTTTGACAACTTGGCTAAATATTGTGTCAATGCCCCCCCCTCAGCATTTTTTAAAAATGGTCAACTTAATACTATTAGACGTTCCAGAAATATTAGATACACCGTTTTGACAACCTCTATGCACACGGCGTCTTTTGATTTAGTTTAACACCCGTTTGAACTTTTCATGAAGTTGTTTTAGTACCATGAGCCGTTCCTAAGATATTGCAGTTGCGCGCCATTTTGACAATCTAAATATACATATTGCTTTTTTGATATAATTCAACATCTCCCTGAACGTCCCTTAAAGGTGTCAACCTTATACACTTAGCCGATCCTGAGATACGATAGATACATCATTTTGACAAACTGAACGCACGTATGTTTTTTGATTTAGTTCATCCTTCCCTGAAAGTTCCTAACTTAACACCCTTAGCCGTTCCTCAGGTATTGCGGATAGCCCAATTTAACAACCTTGATGCACATGCTGTCTTTTGATTTACTTTAACATCCCACTCAACATTCCCTGAAAGTTCTAACTTAATACCCTTAGCCGTTCCTCAGATATTTCAGACGCACCATTCTGACAGACTGGTGTGATATGCTGTCTTTTAAAATTTAGTCCAACATTCCCCTCAACACTACCTAACGTTTCGAATCAAAACACATAGTCATTACTGAGATATTGTGGGTAGACTATTTTGACAAACTGGATGCTAGTAATATCTTTTGATTTAGTTCAACATCTCCCTCAACGAACCTGAAAGTGTTAAGTGAATACCGTTAGCCATTCCTGAGATATTTCAGATACAATATTTTGACAACCTGGATGTATATAGTGTCTTTCAAGTTCGTTCAGCATTCCCCTCAATATTACCTGTGAGTTTCAACTTAATAACCTTAGGCGTTCTCGAAGCATTGCGGACACGCAGTTTTGATAATCTTGGTTCCAATAGTGTCTTCTGATACAGTTCAACATCCTCCTAAATATTTCCTTAGAGTTTCAACTAAATGCCCATAGGGTGAGGGTGCGGGCAATGGAACTTTTGATATACAATCCAATAAATGTCTTACGAAGTTTCTATAACCACTTCTTCGATACGAATTGATCTGGTGTCAGAAGTCTCTATAAGAGCTGTTTGAGGATAAAAACAGACTTTTGTAGGTCTAGCCTGACAGAATTAAGCAACGTCTAGATCTATACTCTAGGTCAAAGGTAGGCAGTTTGTGCAAAGCTCCAAAGACTTGGTATGTTAGCCTTCGATAAAGTGGCTGCTCAGTGAGACCAAGTGGTTTTCTGTGAATTTTAAAGGAATTGGTTTGAAGGGAAGAAAGTATTTATGCAAATTTACGGTGTATCAAACTAATAAAATTAGAGTGATTCTTTTAAATACAATACCGTATAAATTAAAGTATTCCTTGAAATTTATGCAATTTTTTTTACGTTTTTTTAAACATTTTGGAATATCCTTAAATTTCGCTTTGAGTTTTGATACATTATATGGCTTTATTTGTGCTCGTTTAAGTTTTAATACCGCTCTTTACTTTTCTTTGATTTTTTTCGGCAGAAACAGTTTTTCCAATTAATTGGGGATAAATGACAATGAAGATGCGTTGCTAGGCAATGAGAAAAATGATTGTGTGGGTAGCTTTACTTATTTGAGTAACAACATGTGTAACGATAAATGCAAATAGAAGGCAACAAAATATAACAAATTATTTTGTATGGAAATTTATGAAAATACAGCAAAACAGAAGAAACGAAGCGCAGGGTGTTTTTGGTCATCTTGGCCCCTTTTTGGTACCATTCCAAGAATGAAGACAGCTTAAAAACGCAAAAGTTCACCATTGAAACCAACGTCGTTGAAAAATTCTCCACATGGTTGAAGCACTAGCTAAAACCCAGTAAAGAGTGAATCATAAAAAGCCCTTTCTAGACAAAATTTTTAAATGCGTTTTCAAAGAAACTATCCAGTAAAACTATTTCCAATCGGAGTTGATTCGGAAATAGTAACTATTAGCTACATTTGATATAATAATAATCTTTATGAAAATAAATTTTGAAGATTTGAGAGATGAGCAGAAAACCTTCAAACACAACGTCAAATCGGAACGAAAAATATATAATTGAAATTGCCATTGTCAAAAACCTCGTAACTTAAGGTTTACTGTCTCCCACCGTGAGGTAGCTTCTGTACTCCCCATGGGCCTGTGTCATATATATACATGTATTTGTGATTAATAAATAAATGAACTTGTAAGTTTTAACGCTGCTCTTTAGTATCATTTGGAAAAAATTCAAGCTATTAAATACCTCACCAAGCCATGGTAATAATGGTTATCAAAGTCCTTTCCGTTTAAAAGACACCTTCCCTGTTATCATCATCAAATAATTGAAATGTTGGTTTATGTATAATGATTCCTTTTTTTTTATTAATGAAATCTGTCACTTTTATTTTTCAGGAAAAAATTGAATATGTCTTTCTCGTGATATTTACTGTGGAATGTTTTATGAAAATTATTGCATATGGATTTGTAGCCCATCCTGGAGCTTACTTGAGGAACACGTGGAATCTTCTCGATTTCACCATTGTCGTCATTGGGTAAGTCTTATATATTATTTACTCTCTCATAAAATGTCATTTTAGTTCTTGAAAAAGTGAACTTAAGTGAAATACTTAGATACAGAGAAGATTTTCCGAACAAGTTTAAACTTTTCGTAAGGGCATACATCGCCAACGTCACACTCGGTATCACACTGGGTACATCTTGCCACGTGGGTTATTTGATCTCATTATGCAGTATGTATTGTACAGGTTCTGAAGAATGTTTAGTAATGTCTAGAATTTTGTTGTTGTTGTTATAATAATGTATAACTAAGGATTGTTTGTTTTTATAACTTCTATAATTTCAAATTTCTCAGAAACAGGTTTGTTCATTAAATACTTCGAGCGGTGAAGGCTAAAACGAAATGAGGGGTTTGCAACTCTCTTTATTGAAAAATACCGCAGACAAGAAGGTTAAAAGCTTAAAATAATACTGAAAGAAAAGTAATTGATAGCTTAGAACGTGAAAAAACCACATTATGTAAGATATAAAACACGAAACGAGCTGTGTGATAATCCAACAAACCCGGAGCAAGTTATATTTGAGATAAGGAAAAGTGGAGGGGACTAGACACGTACTGAGGGTTTCTTTTTTTCAGTGGGATTTTGAGTCGGGCTGGGCAGGTACGGAGTTTGTATTGTGAGACGCGGGTGAAATATATGAAGAATGGGAAAACTCGGGGAAAATGACAAATGCTTGACAATTCTACAAGATCAAACTTTGACCCAAAAACATCCCCATTTACACGTCCTTAACTATCTACAATAAAATCAAAATTTAAAAGAAATGTCACGTAGAATTTTCGAATCACTAGAATAGGTTTTCCACTAGCATGGGCAAAAATAAGGAAGATATAAAATCGCGAACCTTGCAGCATGAATAAAATTTGAAAAAAATAAAGTTTTGGCATATTATGTTTTCGTTTATAACCATAACAACTAAAAGCCCCAAAGCAGAAACTAATTACGTGTTTTGCATAGCTGTGGTAGCCTATAGACGAGCAAAAACATAATGCTAGCTATCTTAGTTTTTTTTTCTATTTTCCGAGTATTTTTTGTCTTCTTTCAACTTGTCCGATTGTTTGCAATGGTCTAGATGGAAAGAGACGGTGGGGGGTTATAAATATTCTTTTTTTTTAATTTCACATTTGATCTTCTAAACAACTGCGACTGCGTTTATTTTTTGTGGGGAACAAAGCGTACATCTTTTTTTTTTGCAGACATAAATGCTACTAAATGACGAAGACGTGACATTGTTCATCTTGTAAAATGAATAAAAACTAGTAACCAATTTGAACGGTTTCTTTATTATGCTTCATTTAAATTCATGAGTGATCTACAAAGCAACTGGTCACGTATTCCCCATTTTATTTGGGGTTTTGTAGGCAAAATAAAATCCATCAATGTCAGTTGTTGTTTTGAGCTAGGTCCAAACAACAACTAGGTCAAACTAGGTCAAAAAATCCATCTATGATGTATCTTTTCAACTACAAGTGATTCAGTAGTCGTGCAAAAAAAGGTTTTCGTTAGCAATTTTTCCGAATAAATTTCTTATAGAAATTTTTTTTTCTTCTTAAAACTAGATTTAAAAATAAAAATCCCCTGAGAACTTCTGAAAATATGATCTAACAAGGGTATTATTTGCTAGAAAAATTGACACAGTAAGAATGCTTCACCGTTCTGGCTTTACCAGAAAGTATTAGTCAAAATCTCGGAACTTTTTACGATTTTAAACAGATTTTTGTTTATCACAACTGCTGCAGTAAAATATGTTTCGTAAAACTTATTATTTTTTTTTTTTTTATCAAATAGTCAGGGAGATGTAGGCTAAAACCAACTGAAGGGCTAGCAACTCGCTATATATAAAAAAATGTCCTTCAGACAAAAAGTTATAAAAGTAGAAACAAGAATACGCTCTTTTGACAGCCTCGATGCACAAAGTGTGTTTTGATTAGATTCAGTACCCTCTCAACATACCCTGTAAGTTTCAACTTAATACTGTAAGCTGATCCTTAGCGATTGCAGATGCGCTCTTTTGACAGCCTGGATTCACATAGTGTCCTTTAAAAAAGTTTGTGATACCTTGGATGTGAAGGAAGATTTGTTTAGTGAGGAAGAATTAGCGACAGTACTAAAAGGATTAAAAAATAATTAGGCCCCAGGTGCTGATAGTATGATTAATGAGTTTCTTAAATATGGTGGCTCTGAGGTTAGGAATAAGCTACTGAAGATTATGAACATGATTTTTGAAAAGGGGGAAGTATACAATGATTTTAGGAAAACCTTAATTAAACCACTGTATAAGAAAGGTGACAAGAGTGAGTGTCGTAATTATCAAGGCATTAGTCTGGTCTCTGTAGGTAGCAAATTACTGAGTAATATGATACTTTTTAGACTGAGACATGCTGTAGACAAAGTTTTAAGGGAAGAACAATGCGGTTTTAGAAAAGGTAGAGGATGTGTCGACCATGTTTTCACTCTTAGGTTAATAATTGAGAAGTCCCTTCGTTGTCAAACACCTTTGGTCCTCAGTTTTATCGATTATGAGCAAGCTTTCGATTCTGTTGAAAGAACAGCATTAACAAAGGTCTTGTCGTTATATGGTATACCTGAAAAATGCATTAAAGTGATTTGCGCTATGTACGAGAATAATACTGCTGCCGTTAAGGTAGGAAATGAGATTAGCAGCTGATTTTGTATTAAATCAGGAGTTAAGCAGGGTTGTGTTCTATCCCCCTTATATGGATCATTTTGATGGACTTCGTCTTAAGGAGCACAGGAAAGGCAATTGGAGACCATGGAATCAAATGGGGAGGAAGAACGCTCCTGGACTTAGATTATGCTGATGATTTAAGCATATTAGATGAAGTGTGAGAATAATGAATGAATTTTTAGAGGTTTTACGAGTTCAGGGTGCTAAAATAGGCTTGAAAATTAATGTTAAGAAGACTAAGTCACTAAAGCTAGGAATAAGTGAAGATGAACAGGTGACATTAGGTAACGAAAAGATTGATCAGGTTGGGAGCTTCACTTACCTTGGTAGTATTATTAGTAAAGATGGTAGGAGCAGTGAAGATGTTAAAAGTAGAATAGCTAAGGCCCATGGTGTTTTTTCACAGTTAAAAAGAGTTTGGAAGAATAGAAAGATAAGTCTACAAACCAAGATTAGAATATATGAAGCTACAGTGATGACAGTGGTCAAATATGGCTCTGAAGCATGGGCACTCCGAAAAGCAGATGAAAATTTACTAGATGTTTTCCAGAGAAATTGCCTACGGATTGTTTTGGGTACCCGGCTGACTGACCGTATTTCAAACAGTAGGTTGTACGAAAAGTGTGGTTCAATCCCGCTTTCTGGAGCTATAATGAAAGAAAGGGTGAGATGGCTAGGCCACGTTCTACGGATGAAGGATGACAGATTACCGAAGATTGTCCTTTTTGGCCAACCGTCTGGGGCTACACGGAAAGCAGTTCGTCCTTTTCTGGGTTGGGAGGATGTCATAAATAAAGATTTAAAGGAAATGGGAACTTCCTGGGAGGGTGTAAAGAGGGAGGCTTTAAATAAATTAGGTTGGAGGAGGAGCGTGCGTAGCTGTGTTGGCCTCAGGCGGCTTGGTGCTGCAGTGAGTTATTAGTAGTAGTAGTAGTAGTAGTAGCAGTAGTAGTTTTCGGACACCTGGGATTAAATATTCTTCCCAATCCTAAAATTGCACTCATATGCAAACAATGGGTCATGTCTCTCCCCTGGAGGCACAGTCATCGGACTATATATATATATATATATATATATATATATATATATATATATATATATATATATATATATATATATATATATATCTATATATATAAAAATAAGTTGTCTGTCTGTCTGTCTGTGGATCAGGTGACGTCATGTTTCTGTGTCGGCTGACGTCATGAAATTAGTTGTCGTCATTTTTGCTTTGACGGTGACGTCAGTCAAGATATTTAAGAGATTTGTTCACGGAAAAATGTTTAATTGTAAAATGAGGGGACGCCGGGGGCACAGGCGGGATATATAAATGACGACCGGGACACAGGGATTGTTCGAATAGAAATTACAGACCGGGACACCGGGACACAAATGACGACCGGGACACCGAGACACAGGGAATATAAATGACGACCAGGACACTCAAAGAGAAATTACAAACTGGGACACCGGGACACAAATGACGACCGGGACACAGGGAATGTAAATGACGACCGGGACACAGGGACACATCATTAGAATAATGAGGTATAGATCTGAATACGGATTGTTTTTCCCATGGATAATTATATGTTTCATGTTCAACAGTCAGTAAACCTGACAATCTATTTATATGCACAGACAATGGGACAGCGAAGAATGTTGTATATTAGCATGTTTTACGTAGTTAAAAACATATATTTATATCTATCTCTATTCACAGGTGGGACACAGGGACACAACTACAATGGCGCGTAACTAATATGGCGCGTAACGACTTAGGCGCGCGGGAGGGCTTGGGGGGGCGCGAAGCGCCCCACCAACTAGGTGTTGGTGCACCTAGTCTATCTAACAGCTAGTCTATCTATATATATATAAAAATAAGTTGTCTGTCTGTCTGTGGATCAGGTGACGTCATGTTTCTGTGTTGACTGACGTCATGAAATTAGTTGTCGTCATTTTTGCTTTGACGGTGACGTCATTCAAGATATTTAAGACATTTGTTCACGGAAAAATGTTTAATTGTAAAATGACTGAAGAACCTACAATGGCAACAGCCGAGGAAGCTGCTCAAAGAGTTTATGCCAAAAAACTTGCTGCTGATAGAGAAAGTAAGAAAAGAAAGCGTTCCGAGGAATCACAAGAACAGCAAGAAAACAGGCTTGCAGCTGATAGAGAAAGTAAGAAAAGAAAGCGTGCCGGGGAATCACAAGAACAGCAAGAAAACAGGCTTGCGGCTAAAGAACGCAAAACCGCGCAGTTAGATGAAAATCCACCTGGACAGCGAGAGTCAAAACATATCAAAACTGAAAATGATAGCGATGATGATTGGCTTGGGGATTTTGACTTGGATAAGGTCATCAATGTCTACCAGATTTAAGTTAAAAAAACAAAGGTTCGTCGATATGTACTTCATAGTGACGCTGAAAAATAAAGAAGAAAAAGAAAACTGAAAAAGGAAAAAAGGTAAAAAACTAAAAAAAAAAACTAAAAAGAAAAAACACTCAAAGAGAAATTACAGACCGGGACACCGGGACACAGGGAATATAAATGACGACCGGGACACTCAAAGAGAAATTACAAACTGGGACACCGGGACACAAATGACGACCGGGACACAGGGAATGTAAATGACGACCGGGACACAGGGACACATCATTAGAATAATGAGGTACAGATCTGAATACGGATTGTTTTTTTCCATGGACAATTATATGTTGCATGTTCAAGAGTCAGTAAACCTGACAATCTATTTATATGCACAGACAATGGGACAGCGAAGAATGTTGTATATTAGCATGTTTTACGTAGTTAAAAACATATATTTATATCTATCTCTATTCACAGGTGGGACACAGGGACACAACTACAATGGCACGTAACTAATATGGCGCGTAACGACTTACGCACGCGGGGGGGCTTGGGGGGGCGCGAAGCGCCCCACCAACTAGGTGTTGGGGTGGCGCGAAGCGCCACCCCAACAGCTAGTATATATATATATATATATATATATATATATATATATATATATATATATATATATATATATATATATATATATATATATATATATATATATATATACATATATATATATATATATATATATATATATATATATATATATATATATATATATATATATATATATATATATATGTATATATATATATATATATATATATATATATATATATATATATATATATATATATATATATATATATATATATATATATATATATATATATATATATATATTTGTTCCAGACGTAAATAATTTCTTAGACCACACTGCTTTTCCGTTTACGAAAAAAATCTCTTGCTTAATTTTTCGTATATATTTGTTCCCGAATCTCTTTGCACTTCTTATTTAAGTTATGTATAAGAGGCTGTTTTTCGCTTACTTAGACGTCGTTTGTACTCATGGTTCTGGTTGGGAAAGCGGTGAAGGTTTACCCTGACGCTGCTATGGGACCTCACAAGCAGGGTTTCCCGTTTGGGGATAGGGACTTAGGAAGGAGCTTATGACATGACGGAGACTCCAAAGAATCTCACAACACGGGAACCGCTCCAATCTTTTATGCTCAGCCTTTCGTCGTCAGGGTTTCTGTCAAGAACGGCCAAGGATATTCAGAAGAAACTTACAGAGAATGTTTAGAGGGATTAAAACTACATCAAAGGACACTATATGCACCCAGGATATCGAAACACTATATCCACAATATCCCGAGGACCGAAATTAACGGCTTAAGGGATTAAGTTGAAACTCTGAGAGAGTTTCGGAGTAGGGTTAGGTGGTTTTTAAATGTTGACTTTGGGGTGGGGTGGGGAGAAAAGGTAAATTAAAAAACACTACATGTATCCAGTCATCCAAATAGAATGTTTGCAACATCCTGGGAAAGGCTTGGGGAATGGACTTAGAACTTTCGGGCACTGTTGTACTAAGGAAAGGAGAGAGCGGGGCAAAGAAAATTCAAATTTCGTGTTGGAGAAGGGGAAAGGAGCTAAAAGTTTTTGTCACAAATTCAGAGAAAATAACGTTTTTACACTATACTTTCCAATGAGACTTATAATTCATGCATGGTAAAGTAGCAATAAAAATCAAAAGAAGCTATATGTTACCAGAGACTAAATGTTGACCTTAGGGTGGAGGGAGAAGAGGAGAATTGAAAAAACACTATATGTATCCAGGTCATCCAAATTGCATGCTAAAAAGAAAAGGCTCGGGGGATGGAGTTGAAACTTTCGGGCACTGTTGTAGTAAGAAAAGGGGAGAGTCGGGTAGAAAAAATTTAAATTGCGTGTTGGAGGAGGGGAAGGGGCTAAATGTTTCTGTAAAAATTCAGAAAATGATGTTTTTACACTAAAGCTCCAATGTGACCCCCACAGGCACAGGGGGCAAGGGTAATTAATTGTGCAAGGTGCTAATTGTTTTACATTTGGGTTTGGGAACAAATTGCAACTTGTAGAGAGGTTTTTTCAGGGAAATTGGCTTAGGTGGGGCCCAATTTTTGACTTAGGGGAGGGGGTAGAGGTCAGCGAAAAGATACTGTGTATATTCGAGTCATCGGAATAGCATATATGTAATATATTGAGAACAGCTTTGTGTTTCAAGTTTAAAGCAGCTTTTATCTAAAATCATTAATATTCGCCTAAAGTTATGCAGATTTCCAATCCACTTTAAATAACATTCCTGCTCCTCATCCATCTAGAATTCTACAATAAAACTGTATCAAAAATTTATTGGAGAATATTATTATTCATAAAAATTGTTTACTTAATTTTCGAATTTTATCCAAAGCTTAAATAGCTTGACTAAATTTGTGTTTTTAAGCATGAAGATTGAAAAGAAAAACACTTTTAAATATCCCTGATATGAACCAATAGACAAAATTTATTGTGTAAAAACGAAGGGAAATTAACTCAAAGAAAAACATTTTCCAACAAAAAGCTGTTCAAAAAAAATAAAATAAAGAACTATAATGAAACCAAAGACATACAAAAATAAAGGCATATCATAATCCAAACTTGAAAGGAACAGATATCACTATAAATCAATAAAGAGAATCAAACTGAATAGAAATTAAAATGAGTAATCAATACAAACTTGAAAAAAAGCAGAATTTGCCACAAACAGCAGTAGGGCCAACGCCTAGCTCTAGTCCTGAGCGTAGACAGAGCTTCATTTGCACTTCACTGAAGACGATCTCAAATACTGTGTTTTCATTTGCCGTTCTATCAACAAAAACGCAAAAAAATGATTTCTTAAGGCTAGTCAAGGTTTGCAAATAAGAGTGGTGCTACGTGTCTCCTACCTCCGTCTCAAACCTCTGAACGACTTCAATACCATTTGCATTTCATTAAAAATGATATAGATTTTGAAATATATGGCTCTTATTTGTCAAAATATCAACAGCAATAATAAAAAAGAACAAAAGAAAATTATAATAATAACTAAAATTGCTGAAAAGAACCAGTGGAAGTATTCGACTATATATATATATATATATATATATATATATATATATATATATATATATATATATATATATATATATATATATATATATATATATATATATATAAATAAGTTCTCTGTGTGTGTGTGTGTGTGTGTCGAGTGACGTCATGTTTGTGTGTCGACTGACGTCATGTTTGTCGACTGACGTCATTATAAGGATTGAGCTGTATGCGTCATGAAGTTGTTTGTCGACTGACGTCATGTTTGTCAACTGATGAAATTACATACCGGGACACAAATGACGACCGGGACACAGGGAATATAAATGACGACCGGGAACCTCAAAGAGTAATTACAGAGTGGGACACCCGGACACAAATCACGACCGGGACACAGGGAATATAAATGACGACCGGGACACAGGGACACAACTACAACGGGGACGCCGGGGGCACAGGCGGGATATATAAAAGACGCGGGACACAGGGATTGCTTGAATAGAAATTACAGACCGGGACACCGGGACACAAATGACGACCGGGACACAGGGAATATAAATGACGACCGGGACACTCAAAGAGAAATTACAAACTGAGACACCAGGACACAAATGACGACCAGGACACAGGGAATATAAATGACGACCGGTACACAGGGACACATCATTAGAATAATGAAGTATAGATCTGAATACGGATTGTTTTTCCCATGAACAATTATATGTTGCATGTTCAAGAGTCAGTAAACCTGACAATCTATTTATATGCACAGACAATGGGACAGCGAAGAATGTTGTATATTCGCATGTTTTACGTAGTTAAAAACATATATATATATATATATATATATATATATATATATATATATATATATATATATATATATATATATATATATATATATATATATATATATATATATATATATATATATATCTCTATTCACTGGTGGGACACAGGGACACAACTACAATGGCGCGTAACTAATATGGCGCGTAACGACTTACGCGCGCGGGGGGGCTTGGGGGGGTGCGAAGCGCCCCACCAACTAGGTGTTGGGGTGGTGCGAAGCGCCACCCCAACAGCTAGTATATATATAATATATATCATAACATCAATTCTCAGAATTGGAATTTTGATCTCGCAGACAACATCAAAACAAATTTCTTGCACTTTATTACTTTAGTCTTCTCTAATGCTCAGTAGTAATTAAAAACTTTAATTACTTCCGTGATTTACTTAAAGACAGGCTAAAAACAAGTTCGTATTGTATCGATCAACATAGATATTCTCCTTATTTGCTGTAGTTCAAGAAGTAAGAAGCCGCAAAACAAAGTTTCCATAAGGAGCGTGTGGGAATGGACGAGTGACTTCGGTGTTTTGGTTGTAGGATAATTGCTTTATCTTTATATATATTTATAAAGAAAGTATGTTAAGGGTATCTACTGCACTCAAAAATACTTTTCATATATAAATCCTTATTCATGCCTACAAATATTATACTATAATGGGGGAGGGGCTGCCCATAATAATTAACTTAGCTAGAAAGAGGTTCGCAAAAAATAAAAGCCGATTTGACGACATTTAGAAAAGAAATAAAAAATAAACTCCAAATATTTCGAGATCCAATATAGGTGATGAAAAGTGGAGTTAGCCAGATATGTGTTCAAGATTGTTTTTTCTCCAGTGGATTTTCCGTTGGGAAGGGAGATGGTTGAGTTATGTGATGATCATGGAAATGGTAAATACTTTCTAATTTATAAGACAGGACTTTGATCAAAAGATCCTCATCTACATGCACAGTAGCACACGCACTTAGAGCCCACTAAACTGTTGGTCGGTATTGCTTTAGCGGGAAAGGTGGTTTGAAATCAAATCCCAGCGGTAAAACAATACTAAATAGCAGGCCATATCCAGGATTTTTTTCTTTGGGGGAGGGGGGGGGGGTACAAAAAACTTTAAAACGCATCAAAAATTTGATTCATATGGATTTTTTTTACGTTTTAATGATTTTGATAAATATTTTTTTTTTTTTTTGGGGGGTGGGGGTGTCAAATCCCCTAACCCCCTCCCTGGATACGGTTTTGCCAAATAGTACGTTTTGTGTCAGTAAAACCGTGCTATTTCTTGTTATGGGTGAAAATAAGGACGATGCAAAATTAAAGATCTTGGTATAGGAACAAGTATTAATAATATTATGATAATACTCTGTATTCATAAAAACTAAGACCTTCATAGCAGAAACTTATTGTGTGCTCTCAGTAACTGTCAGAGTAGAGGAACGGAAAAGTAATGCTGGCTAATTTTTGTGTCTTGTATTCTTTAAATATGTAGAGTCTTTGGTAATGGCCTTCGTCAAATTTTTCTAGATAAAAAGGTGGTGTAATGGATCATAAATAGCAATTTTTCACATATGTCATTTAAAATTTTTTGAACAACTATGACAAGGCTGTTTTTTTTTGGGGGGGGGGGGGATGCGTTGATTTTTCTTTCCTATTAGACGCTATTAAATTGTAAAGACGTGATATCGTTGGTCTTGCAATATGATAAAATTGGCAGTAGATTTGAGCAGTTTCTTTATTATACTTCATTTAAATTTAAAAAAAAAGTCCATAAAAGTAAGTAGTCGTGTACTCCCCATTTAATACGGAAGTTTGTATACATAATAAACTTCATCCATTTAAAGATGTTATGTGCCAAGCTTTCCAGGATGTTGTATGTTTTCTTATTAGACAAAGTCATCCAAAGTTTGTACAAAAGTTTTCTGTACAACAAGTTTTTCCAATACACTTTTTATATAAAAGATTTTTCGTTTGCTTATGAAATTTAGATTTGCAAAAAAAACCTTCCAAGAGTTTTTGGAAACATGATCATTTGAGACTATTGTATATTTGCTACAATTATAGAAATTGCAACAATTGCTTATGGTTTAAATTTGGAAATTTTCAATGGTTTACATATTTTTGTGTTTCTTTCATAACTGCTGCGCAGGTGTACTGCTCTTTCTTAGTTGTTACTTTTCACTTGATGAAAAAAAAATACATAAAGAAAAATAGTCTGATGGTGGGAAACCTCATAATGTTGGAAGACAATTTGATTCGCAAAATCTCGTGCTGAGAAGAACTTGATGAGGAGTGAGGAGTCACAATTGTTAGATTTGCTTAAGACTAGGCCCTCGCATAGAAGTTGGCTTCGAGAGCGAGACACAACTTGGAAATCGATAAAGAAATAAAGAATAAAGAAAAATATTCATGCCTTTAACTATTGGGACCAGTGTGAAAAAATGAAGTGGTGTATGGTTTTGCTTCAAAAACCTTAAATGATCAAGATTTTTGTAAAGGCTTTTTTGCGCCATATTTTGCAGTTATAATGAAAAGATACACTTTATTTGTTAAAAAAGAGCGAGAATTTCAGTTTTGAGTCGGAGATTCTTTTGAAGCTTATGCTGTTCCCTTGATTTAGTTTCTTAGAGTTTCTGTTAAGGTGTATAGAGACCACTATTTACTTACAGTCCGTTATCACAAACTCTTCGGCAGCTGCGCACAATTAGAAAGAGAGAGGGAGAAAAGAAAAACTCAAGATGAAGGAAACAAACGGGATTACGGCCAGTAGAAGGAACAAAAAAACTAAAACGACGCGTTTTGACTGTTTAAAACAAGGCATCTTCAACGCTAAGAACAAAGATGAAATCTAAAATAACCTATAAAACCTAAAATTAAATAAACAACTAAGAATTAATAAACAAATCAATATCTATATATTCAATAGATACTACTGCGATTGAGCACCACAGACGTTACTTAGTTACTTCAATGAGATCACAGAAGCGACTGGCTGAAATAAAAGAAAATGAATACGAAAGTAATTATTTTGTTGTAAAATAATCTTCTTGCTTGCTTTTACTACTGCAATTCTATTAGATCTTATATCTAACTTAGTCCCTTGGTAAATTTTTAAAATCGTATTAACATTATTAGCTAAAGTTTCACTATTATTAGCCAGTGTACAATGGCACAACATTATTAGTCAATTTACAATGGCTCTCTCTTGGCAAGGTCTTAAATGTAACTTTCAGTTGGGGCTTGAAAATTTCACTCTCCTGAAGAAGAATACACTTGTAAAATATTTTGCTGCTTCCCTCTTTTTTTTCAAAATAAAAGTGGTTAGTTCTTTTGAAGCTAAATTCTCTTAATCGATATTTGCAGGCAAAAAACGAGCACTTTCTGAATTAGCTGAAAAAATTGCCTTGTATAAAAGAAAAACTTAAATTTTTAAGAAGAAGTTGAATGAAGATATGGGCAAAGATTCATTTAGACGTCAAATGAGCGTGATTTTCTCTAGATATGAAATTCATGTTTAAGTGCCCTTATTGCAACTAATTATCGGACTTGAGAAATATTTTCTAAATGAGAACGTCGAATAGTGTAAATTGATTCACAATATGTTTATCCACAAAAGTGTCATCTCAATTTTTTCTATAGAAGTACTTTACCGAGTTATCTTGCAATTAAATAAAAAACAAAACAAGTCTTATTTTAGCTGAAAGTAAGGAGCAACATTAAAACTTAAAATGAGCAGAAGTTTTTCTGTATACGAGGGGGATGCCCCCTTCTAAACGCCTCGTTTTCACGGTGACTCAACGTAAATCATCCAATGACTATCACAAGTGGACGAGTTGGCATTTAAAAATAGGAAAATGTGTTGGGCCTGTAAAGGCAAATTTGTTGAAGACAGTGGGAAAGGAATGTCAGTTCTCGTCCATGATCGTTTCAGCAATCCAATTTTATCGGGGGTTAGCAGCTTACGCGGACTGGCTCATAAATCATGTAATGATTTGCAAATGATGAGAACACTGGCTTTGAATTGTACCTACTATATCACTTATAGGGTTCTTCGTGATTCAAGTTCTTTAATAACTCTCAATAAACAAATATAACCCATTGCTCCAAAATTTCTACTTTCATCATACAGTCAGACAACAAATAAACACTATAGTTACATTCGGTTGGATCTCAATGAAAATGCACCCCGAGGATTTGCGTGTAGTCACAGATATTTTTGACAATGAAATTACCGCACATCTTCCAGTGAACGGTAAAAAAGGTCATTAGTTGCCATTATGACACTGAAGAAACTACAAAAAATAAATATTTATTTTACGATCTAAGCAGTTTAAAACCGGCAATTCGGAAAGCCATATTCAAAGAGGGTATTCAAGAAGATATTCTTGACATATTTCATGGAAAGTGAACACATTCAAGTTGATAGTAAAGAGAAACGAATTATAATTCAGAGGAAAAGTTATAATCCACTTTGATTTAATATATGATATGGTTACAAATCGTAAAGGACTTTTATCATTTGACTATCATCTATACAGCTTTTTAATTACATTAAACTTCCCGAAAAGTCTTATTACCAAAAGAAAATACTAGAAAATTAATGGAACCTATTAGTAGTAGTCTAACATTAAAAGAAGAAGAAGAAGCTTTAAAATCAATCTTAGAAAATACCAGCGCACCTACCGCTACAATAAGTGGTAGTTGAAACAATTATTTGATGACACTAGTGGTGGTGAGACAAAAGCGACGACTATAAATATATTTTACTTGCAATCAATATTTTTAGTTGCTATCTATATGCTATTCCATTGCGTTCAAAAAGAGGCGTTGAAGCTGCTAGAGCTATAGAAAGTATTCTTGACCAAGATTGTTACTGAAATATTGAAAAGGATTGAGGTAGTGAATTTGCTAATCCACATGTGGAGGATGTATTGCTAAAATATAATACAAGGCTGGATTCGCCGACCCATTGATAAGAACTATTTGACTTTTAATTTCAGGATATTGGAAAATACTCTTGCTTTTTATTCAAGATTTAGATAAAATCATTCAAAATGAAAAAATTATAATCAATCTTTGTCTATTGTTAGCCCTAAGGAATTTTATCGAGGACATCATGATACACTTGACGCTTTTCTTAAACAATATTCCAGTGAAAAAGTTGTGAAGAAGAAGAAAAATTCAATGCTGGTGATACACTTTGAATTATCAGAGCTACCATTATTTTTCAAAAGAGGAACTACTTATGGTCTACTGAACTTTTTAAAGTGTCAAAAATCCTAGACACTAAACATGTAGCATATCATCTACGAAACATCAAAAACAAAGACATTCTCCTTGGTTTTTATGACTATGCACTTCAAAAGGTTAAAAATAATTGATAAATTTATCAAAATGAAAATATATTAAAGAGTCGTACACACAGGGGCAAGAGAGAGTTGCTTGTTTGTTGGCTATGATATAACTGTGATTTGAATTTTTGGGTAGCAGTGTAAGACATATTCAATGCCCAATGATTTCTATTTGACATTCATGTCCAATTTTTCTAATCCACTCTACAATGATTTGACTAAAACAAGTGATTTTTGGACAAAACTCTCTCCCACCATCGATTTTGATGGCGGGTATGAAGTGGCTCTTGTCGATCGTATTCTCAAAAATACATACGATATCTTGAGAAAAGATCTTACATATGACATAAAAGTCAGACCACATGATTGGTCACTCTTTACCAAGGGATGGATAGAATCAATGAATTTGGTTGAGTACTCCTTCATCATATTATCATACAAAGAATTTGGTAGTATGAATGATTTGTTTCGTGCTATCAATAGAAGAATCTTCGCTCGTAAAATGGTGTCTTTCAATTTAGCTATTCAATGGAGCAGGGTAACATCTACACTAGTTCTCCCATTGACAATGAGAAGGTTATTATCAACGATAATCTGAGAGATGTAATCTCATTTAGGGTTCTTTCCAATGATGCTGCGATAGGTTTTCTCCCACTGATTACATTGAACATAGTGATAATTGGAGCATTGGAATCTTTTAGTGTAAGAGTCACAAATCTTTTCAAGACAGGGATTACAACCCTTAATTTGTACCTGATAACCTCTATGCAATTTACTGGGATTGCATAATCTGAAATTTTCATCATGCACGTCAACAGTTTCACAATTCCCACAGGGCGACCCGCTGCCCAGAGTATATATGCAAAGTGGCCTTGTATATATCATTTTTTTAGTGTTGACTCTGTTACTGATAAAAAGAAACTGACTTACGATCGATACAGAGAATATTCTTTTCTAGAGAAAGAGGAGGATTGATCAAGTGATATCACAATTCAGATTAACTGAATCTGTTTGGATAGGACTTTCTAAATTGTCGACTAATTTGCTGTTCACATGAAAAATAAAATATATTAAAAATCATTTGGCTAGTCTCAACCCATCATTGAATTTCTAAGGTTATGTTCAAAAGCAAATCTGCAATAACATTTTGCTTTGTTTCGATTAGTATGTCAATATATTGAGTAAACGCGCTTGAGCCACGACCCATAAGCTTCAAACAATAATTTAAAGTTGGAGATTTATCTTTCATAATATCATCAAGCATTCTTGAATAGAATATTTTCTTTTGTACGAAAAATTTTGAAAATGGTCATTTAGATTCAGGCATTTTCCAAAATTATGAGATCAATGTTTAATACCAGCACTCTCACGGCTGACTGCAGACTAGCTAATAAATCCAAAGATTATTTCTACTTCGGGAATATCCCTAGAGAGAGAGGAGCGGTAGCCTACTAAAAATATCTAACAAGAAAAAGAAATTCGATTTAGAAACATTTTTATTTCATAATTACAATACCATATATATCACTCATTTTTCACATACTGATTCAAGTTATTGTCCTAAATATATGTCACTATTGTATTTAAGGCAGCTTGAAATCTATGTTTATGCACTATGTTAAGATTTGCTGCAAAACATAACTGCTCCTCCAATTTGAATTTGCCCAATGATATCCCATATCTTGCACACATCTCATCCCATTCAAGGCTTAGTCGAGGTCCTCTTGTATTATCTAATGCTATGTTTGTCAACATCTACTTTTGAAATAGCCATTTTGTTCAGCATAGTCGAAAAAATCAGCAAAATATGTCTTTGAGGATGATTTAATCCCCCGACAGCCCTCCCGGTGGAAGGGCTGAAAGCTGTAAACTTTACCCATTGTTTACATATAGTATTGGTTATTGGGAAGAATACAGACGTTTCCAGGGGAATCTTTTCTGGTGGGGGCGGGGGTGGTCAAGGGGAGAAGGTCACGTGGGAGTATCTTTCCATGGAGGAATTTTCCATGAGGGGGGCTCCGGATTTTCCAGCATTATTTTAAAAACGATCAGAAATTAAATAAAAAATTAGTTTTTTAACTGAAAATAAGTAGTAACATTAAAACTTAAAACGAACAGATATTATTACGTATATGCGGGGATTGGCCCCCTCGTTATTTCCTCGCTCTTTACGCTAAAATTTTTTGTAGTACTTTCAAAAGAGCTATTTATTCTAATTTAACCCTTTGTGATTCAGGGGCATTCTTAAAAAATTGGAACTTCTTAAATTGGAATTTTTAAATTTGAAAAAATTGGAATTTTTATTCTTAAAAATATGCAGAAAGCATTTGGAAACAGGGTAATATAACAATGGGACCGAAAAAATGGCCAAAACACTTTTGTTGCGAAATGTTTGAAGCATATATACTCAAATTCTTGGGCAAAGGAGACTTCTGTGTAAGACAAAATTGAAAAAATTCTGGACCCTCCGAAAACAGGGATCTAAAAAGGGTGAATTTTTTCCAAATGGCTAAAAATTTACATCCGTAGATTCCTGTGCCAAAAATGCAGAATAGAAAGAACAGATTGGGGCCATAGGACTCCTAACTGGCACCCGAAAAGGGGCGAAAAAGTGTTTATTTCCGATCAAGTTGAAATTTATATCGTAGGTCTTTGGATCAAACCAATTCTGAAAAGTGGGGCCAGAAAAAGGACAATCTTTTTTTTTACCAAGCAGCACTGAAACGTGTGCTCCTAGCCCAAAAGCAGATTAAAGCATAAAATTTATTTGTGTGGCCTGGACATCCACACAACTGTTAATAAAAAGAGTTCAGATTTTTTTTGTTTGGGGAGGGGTAGGCGTAAAACTTTTATCTATAAGTCCTTGGGACCCCAAGCAAAAAAATTGAAAAAGCTTTATTGATATGTCTGAAAAAGGGGCAAAGAGACAACCTGTAAAATTAATGGCTTTAAGAAAGACCCCGGGCCAAGAAGACCAAAAAGTTGGAAACCATTTTTACGTTAGAGGTCCCATAACGGGGTATGATAATAAGCCAAAAATGATGTATTGAAATCTGATGTGCTGGAATCTTCAAAGATTGTTCCTTGGGCCAAGAGGACCTCTAATTTTTCTGATGAATGAGGAGGTTGTTATAGGGCTTATAGGCCAAACAAATATTTTTTTTTGATCGGTTTGGAACTTGCATTTGTAAGTCAGTGGAAGAAGGAACACCTAATGCAGAAATTTAGGCTGGGGGCACGAGCCCACTGAGCAAGACCCAGAACAACTTTATATGGGATCGCCATGAAACTTAGATTGTTAACTCCATGAGCAAAGGGGACTCCAATGCACAAAAATTTAGCTATAGGCTATAGTGTTATTTGTGTTTTATTGAAAACGATATTTTTAATAGTCTTTCTCTTATCATTATAACATCGAAAATAAAAAATTGCTCAAACTTCCAGCAATTCTTTGTTTAATATATTCTTTTTTCTTTCTTTATTGTATTCAAACAGTTCGTGGTAACGAACTGTAGTAAGGAGCGACCCGGCTCAATAGTAAACGAAACTCTAAAAAACGGAATTTTATCAGATCTTCATGCTGATTTTGAATATATAAGTTTCATCAAATTTAGTCTTTGTCATCAAAAGTTACTAGCCTGAAAATCACGGGTGCGTGTTTATTTGTTTGTTTGTTTGTTTTTTGTTTTTTTTTCTTTTCCCCAGGGGTCATCGTATCGACCAAGTGGTCCTATAATGTCTCAAGAGGGCTCACTCTAACGGAAATGAAAAGTTTTAGTGCCCTTTTTAAGTGACCAAAAAAATTAGAGGGCACTTAGGCCCCCTCCCACGCTCATTTTTTCTCCAAAGTCAACAAATAAAAAGTTGGAGTTAGCCATTTTGTTCCGCATAGTCAAAAACCATAATAACTATGTCTTTGGGAATGACTTACTCCCCCACAGTCTCTGGGGGAGGGGCTGCAAGTTACAAACTTCGACCAGTGTTTACATATAATAATGGCTATTGGGAAGTGTACAGTCGTTTTCAGGGATTTTTTTTTAGTTTTGGGGGTGGGGTAGAGGGGAGGGGCTATGTGGGAGGATCTTTCCTTGGAGAAACATTTCATGGAGGAACAGAAATTCAATGAAAAGGGCGCAGGATTTCTAAAATTACTATAAAAAAAAAACAATGAAAAAATAAACATGGAAAAGTTTTTTTCAGTTGAAAGAAAAGAGTAGCATTGAAACTTAAAACGAACAGAGATTATTACGCATATGAGGGGTTCTAAAAATACTTTAGCATAAAGAGCGAGGTATTTAGGAGGAGATAAATACCTCGCTCTTTATGCTATAGTATTTTTAGTAATTTCAACTATTTATTCTACGGCCTTTCTGATTCAGGGGTCATTCTTAAGGAATTGGGACAAAACTTACGATTTAGTGTAAAGAACGAGGTATTAACGAGGGTACAAACCCCCTCGTATACATAATAAAAATTAAAGAATATAAAAGTTTGTTACGCAAGTTAATTCTTAAGTTACGTATATTTTTTACTAATAAAAACTTTCGTTAAAAATTAAAATTTATAGTTGCCTTTTTATGTAACCGAAAAATTGCATGGCAACTAGGCCTCCTTCCCCATCCCGTATTTCTCAAAATCGTCTGATTAAAACTAAGAGAAAGCCATTTAGCCAAAAAAGGAATTAATATGCAAATTTCATTTTAATAATTTATGTGTGGAGAGCCAAAATCAAACATGAATTAATTCAAAAACGTTCAGAAATTACATTAAAAAACTAGTTTTTCTAACTGAAAGTAAGGAGCGACATTAAAACTTAAAACGAACAGAAATTACTCCGTATATGAAATGGGTTGTCCCCTCCGCAATCCCTCGCTCTTTACGCTAAAGTTTGACTCTTTGCCACAATTCTGCTTTTTAAAACAATTAAAATCTTTAGCGTAAAGAGCGAGGGATTGTGGAGGGGACAACCCATTTCATATACGGAGTAATTTCTGTTCGTTTTAAGTTTTAATGTCGCTCCTTACTTTCAGTTAGAAAAACTAGTTTTTTTTATGTAATTTAAACAATGGATCTAGCTTCATTAGTCAAATGCCCAGTAAATTATTGTAAATAGCTCCTTCCTTCTGTTCAAATGCATAGGAATTAGTTGGCGAACCATTTAGTTCAAAATTCCAAAATTTGAAATAGCCAGTTCAAAATTTCAAAATAGTCATTCAAAAATTTCAAAATAGCCAGTTCAAAATTTGAAGGGATTAGCAGGCTCATCCATCGAATCAATATTATCTTTTAAACAATGGTAAAATTTTTATTTTAGATACTTTTGGCTATCTGGATAGGGGTTAGGTAATGAAAATGAAACTTTAAGGGATGGGTCTACAGACTAAAGTATGTCCCCGGAAGGTATTTTGAAGTAACTACATCCACTCTTTCTCCTTCTAGAGGGCCCTGACCTTTGATAATCTTTAAAAATTCTTGTGTTATAAAAGTAAAAACTCGCAAAATAAATTTTCTGCATAAATGAAGTACAAAAAAGCTGTTTTCAACTTCACAACTTTGCTCAATCCCAATTTATGAGATTTCAAAGGATCCACAAATACGTTTCCTAAATTTTGTAAAAAAAAACACATTGGCATGGCTTGAAATTCTACTCAAGTGACAGGAATTACATTCTCAAATTTAAAACCAGATAAAAAGAAATTGATAACTGAAAATTAACATAAAGTGTCGTTTTGTCAAAATTTCAATATGCATAGACCTGCCAAGTAGGCAAATTTCTAAGCCTTATAAATCAGAAGAGGGTTAACATGGAAGCTTGGTAATACTTTTCCGGAGTATTTCTTTGGCCCTGGATTCATTACTGAAAGTTTCATTTTCCTAACATAACCATTTTCCAAGTTGGACAAAAGTAGCCAAAGTAGAATTTTACCTAAATGGTATAAACAATTATTTAGCTCATACAAAGTAAACAAAATGTTGAATATATAAAATTTTCCTTCCGAGTTATACAATGATTTATCTGTATTGTATTACAATCATTACAACACGTGAAAAATTAAACTAGATCTACGTTGCATGGGCAACGTGAGGTGTCGCGGCAACCTTTGCTCGGCTTCGCCGAGTAAAGTGTTGCGAAAGCAACACTTTGGTTTTGTTTCCTCGCTACGACTAAACGCTGAAGTTGTTAATCTGTAAGGATGCTAAAATACATACTAGGTACACCAACTCGCAAAAGTTGCAAACTCCTCATTGCTAAAGATGATTGTAGCCTTACAGCCGATTATTACTTACAAGTCCCCTACATGTCTTACCACTGGAACCAAATTGGTATTACCATCAAATACAACGGAAACAAAAAATAGGTACACCAACTAGTAAGAGTTGCGAACGTCTCATTGCCGAGGATGATTATGAGCTAACAGCCGACTGTTGCTTACAACTCCCCTATATGTCTCACAATTGGTATCGGCCTATTTTTGGTTTCAGTGTGTACCTTACTACTGAAGTTGTCAACCCCTTTAAACTTTCAAACTGGTATATCTTATGAAGGAATTTTTGTACAAAAAAATGGATGACATATACTTTGATCAGCTCATCAAAAGCTATCGACTGCCGTCAAAAAAAATCTATCTGTCTTAGTTCAAAAGTTGACTATTTTGCCGTAGGCCAACTTTCTAACATCATCACTTAGAAAGGAGCAAAGGATAAACTCTAATTTCTTTAGCAATGAGAGAACTTTTAAAGTTTAAGAGGCACATCTGATACCATTTCTCTACCGCAATCCCAAGTGCGAAAAACCGAATGATAAACTCAGCTGAAATCACGAACAGAAATGGGTAGAAACAATAGATGGCAGCACTTTCGGACCCGTGGGAAAATGCCGCTTTTTTGCTTCTCTAAATTTTTCTATTTATCACTCAAAGAAGATATATTGGCTGTGGGGCAGGGTAACTGTCGCATATATTTAACACTTATAGATTTTAGTCCATCTTCAATTTGAAACTGGTGCCTGCCTGCTTGCCTGCTAGAACGGAGCTTTCCACTCGAAAGCAGAAACATGGTTTGATGAAACGAAAGCTTGGCTGCATAACTTCAGATAGTCCTCTCTGACATAGGCTATACAACTCCTCTTCACTTCACACACTATAGGCTCTGGCTCAAGGACAAGCAAAAACCATCCTTTTTGGCCCCAGGCAAGAGTTCTACGAAGCTTTCCAAAATGTAAAGTCATATTCATCAATCTGGCCTAAGGTCCACACTTTCCGTAAAAACCGCAGAGGTTAGACCCTTACCACTTTCTAGGAATAAACTGAATGCTAGGAACAAAAAAAAAAAAAAAAAACACGACAAAACCAAAGTGTTGCTCTCGCAACACAATTGATCAAACAGCTCTAAGACCATACTAGTTCAAAACCCCATCAAATATTGAGCTCCACCTTTGTCAGAAAAATATTGAAATTTATCATAAATGGGAAGGAAACACATTTTTGAAGAAGAAGACGAAAATACCCGAGCTAACTTCACACCCGAGCTAACGAATTTGGATTCATTTCGCTGGCTCAGAGAATTTTGACAAAGCAGCAGTACCGGTCCTACAGCTTAACGCTGATCACAACAATCTATGACTGAACTGGTCGGTTTTTGCGACTCGAGCACAACAATTACCAACAATGATAAAACATCCTAAGGGATAGGAGAACATAGGATATATCTTCTAGTTTTGTTTTGTTTTTGTTTGTATTTTAAAGTTGAAAATGAAATGTCAAATGCGAGGGTTTTCATTTTATACAGGTCTTATTGTTTAGAAGGATTTGGTTTTGTCTATTATCTGGTCAGGATTTGGTTTGGTTTTGACTAGGACTTGGTTCATGACACAAGACGTGTACCCCACTCTCGCTACAAAAACTGGTGACTGCAATTGCGTCAGATGATATAGGATTTGATCTACAGTGACCAGCGTAGAAAATTGCGGTAAGGGTGAAGGAAACACCATTACGTTTCAATTGAGCAACCAACAAAAAATTCTTAGATTGTAATAGGACTACGTACCAATAGAATCTAAAACGAATGGATTACCGTTAGTGACTGAGGCATGTTCCCTATTGATTTGGAATCTGATACAGTGTCAAAAACCTTGCTCCATCTGGCAGCCGTAACAACTTGTCAAAGATGAATACAACTGGTGGTTTGTTTACTCGAAGCTCAATACTTTGCCAGAAATTCTTTTGGCAGACTTGCTCCAGAAAAGCCTGGAAAATTAGATCAAGAAAAAGGCTGGGTTAAGGGACTAGTGACTTGATAATTCGGCATGATCTTGAGGTGTAAGGTACAGATCCAGCAATGTAGCTACGTATATATAACTATGAGCACATTTAGATACATCAGAAGGAGGTTGGAATTTGGGTTCAATGCTTACAATTGTGATAGATTTACGATAAAATTCCTGGATTTTCTATACTGCGATACTACCAAAGGTCGTAAATCTCAGATGAATGTGCCATAAAGGACATCGTTGAGGGTTTATACACGTATTGAAAGAACTGAGAGATTAAATGCTCTCTTAAGAATGTACCTACTGTGCTTCATACGTATGTCAAGGCCACAACTCTTAGTCGATAATCCGTACTCATTCGTGATACAAAACACAAATACACACACACGGAACTTAAGGTTACTTAGGCACACACGTAGGGCTGGCCCTTCGGTTTTCGCAACATTTACGGAACGGCCTGTTGATTTCTATAAAACAAAAAGTATAAAACAAAAAGTATCATCTGCGCGGTGCTACTAAGTCTTTGCTAAGATGTTGCTTTACTTCAGTCTGTTTTGAATAAACTCTATAGTCATACAATACAAGCGTGCACCGGTGTTAAACTAGCAGGGTTAAAACTTCCCTCTCGTTGCAGATTGTTCTCTGTGTAACTTGGAAGTTTTTTCGTTTATTCGCTTATCGGCATATAAGGTGGAGAGGCGGAGAAGGCAGAGCTTTGCTTTCAATGAGATGGAAACGGGGATTTTATCATTTTCTATCACTATATTTGTTAAATTCTTTTCAGGGGGGGGGGAATTGTTACTCTGTTAAAAATTAAGCTTGTCTCTGTTCTGTCCCAAAGACATTGTATCCATTCTATTTAATACTCAAATGTGCTTTTCAAATACTATAACACCCAACGTTTTCTAATGCTCTTAGTATTTGCATTAGTAGTACCTATAGTAGTAGAAGTAATAGTGGGAGCATTGAGAGTCTGTCTGTGATTAGTGATACCGGTAGTAGTATTAGTAGTATTAGTTAGCAGTAATAGCCTTCACATTGTGCCGTTTTGGTCTAGTTCAGCATCCCCTTCTCTCGCCCTGATAATTTCAACCTCATATTTTAATCCGATTCTGAGATACTTCTGATACATTCTTTTGATAGCCTGCGTGCACATAGTGTACTTTGGTTTACCCCAAAATTTCCCCTATGAGTCCCTGGAAATTCCGCAATAATTTTACTGCCCTTAGTAATTGTAGTAATAATAGCAGTAGCTGTGCTACTACTACAAGCGGTAGTAGTGTGCACAAAGTGCATTTTCATTATTTCAACATACGCCTTGTCATGCCCTGAAAGTTTAGACCTAATGCTCTAAGCTGCTCCTGACCGTTTTCCTGACCTGACGCCCTTTTGACAGCTTCCATACACATAGCGTGTTTCTCGAAAAAAATTTTGAGAAAATTCAACATTCCTTTCAACGTTTCTCGAAAACTTTTCGTGAATAACCTTTGCCTCAGAAGTAGTATTATAATAGCAGAAGAAGTGGTAGTAGTAGCGGTATACATATAGCACCTTTTGATTTGTTCAACATCCCCCTCAATACTTAGTGAAATTTTCAACTTCTTGTTCTAAGCTGTTCCTGGAATAAAGCTGTTATGCCCTTTTAATAACCAGCTTCTATATAGTATTAACTCGACCCTATTCAATTCCCACCTCGTGCATCCCAACCCCGTCAATTACATCCTGATGCAGCTCAGCCCCCTGCAACTCCATCCTATTCAACTCAACCCCATTCAACTCAGCTACATACAATTTAACCCAATCAAAATCACCCTCGTTCAACTCAATCTTCATTCAACTCGGTTTCCATGCAAGTCAACCTGATTTAACTCAACCTCCTTTCAATTTAATTATCATTCAATTCATTACTTATTCAATTCTACTCGATTCAACTCAACCGCCATACAAATGAGCATCCATTCATCTCTACGCCTTTTTAAGCTCAAACCTGTTCAATTGGTTGATCCTGGTTTTTTAGTTCAGTCTTGTCCAGGACATGTGCGAAGGACTGTGTCAACTATTACGTGTGTGTGATAATATGTAAGAAAATAATTTTGATTAAATGAAAACCTACTTTCCATTGATTGAAAAAAATTCTAGTAGGGATACTTTAAAAGGAAACTAAAGAGCCATATCAAAACTTAAGACGAGCAGAAATAAAGTGACATAATAATTCAAGCTTAAAAGAACAGAAATTACTATGAATGAATAAATGAAACTCAAAACGAACATAAAATAAGATGGGTAATTACATACAATGAACAAAATTATTAATAATCAAGTCCAACTTAAAGGGAACAGAAATTGCCGGAAATAAGAGCAACGCTGTCAACAGCATAAATCCTTTGAAGCCTGGAGCATCACTTGCGCTTTGCTGAAAATAAAATATGTTTTAAATACTTTTTTATTATTATAAAATGGAAAAATAAAAATGGCTTGAGGAATTAAATCATTATATTTTAAGGATATAGCCTTAGACTACACAAAAAAAAAGCTTCGCTGATTTTACTGGTCTGTATAATTTTGTGTATTTAGTTGACAGTTTTTATTTATTTATTTATTCATAACCCACAAATGAACTTTGAAAATGACACTGTGGAGTATTGAAAAAAAAACATATGTATATAAAACCACCCACAACAAAAAGACAACACAGCACACAACAATGGACGATAAAATCTTAACTAAACCAAACATAGTTTATCATGGCGGAAAAAGAAAACTAGGGGATCGGTAACAGAAACAGTATTATTAGGATGGCAATATTGCATCCTACAATGACCAGTTGCGCGCAAACATCAATAAACTCAATAACTACGAAAAATAAAGCAAAGAGAAAACGGGTTTTAATTTCGACAAAGCAGCGAACAAAAATAAAATATAAAAACTACACTTTAACTAAAAAAATTAAAATACTCCGAATATTTCTGCCCCAGGTCCGGGAGCCTTTCTCAACGGAAAAAAAAATTCACAACCGACAATTTAAGACTTTTTTAAGACATCACAAAAAAGACCACGACAACTAAAACACAACGAAAAAAATATAAACAATAAAATAAATAAGAACAACTCACATTATAAAACAAAACTCCCAGCACTGACGATAATAACTTTAGAACAAAACCAAAGCAAATGTTTATAATGAAACCATGGGTTCCTTTCCTCTGCAACAATCGGTGTATAAATTTTTAAATTTATACATTTTCTTTGCTTAATTTTTTGTAAATGGAAAAGCAGTGTGGTCTTAAGAAATTATTTAATTCAATAATTAGATATAGTATTTCTATTTTTGAAACGGCCGGGTAAATACATCAGATATTTACAATATCTAAAACAACCACTTCTAAATCTCCATAAATCTTTTTCCCTTAGTAGATGGTGGAATCCAGGTTGGAAATTTACTGCTGGACACGAAAAACTAGTTATCTACCAAAAACTATTGTAAAGCTGAGCTAGACCCTTACGGTTATAACGCCCTCTATTTGGAGATATCTTACCATATGCCACAGGAACCCTTTTTAGTGCATTAGAAACCAGTCGGTTCATAATATCACATAATATTATTAAAAAAAAACAAAAAAAAAGAAAAACTCAGCAATGATTGTGTATCACCGTGGACTAGATCCAGTTATTAGGAAAGATGAGATTCATTTACATGGTAGCAATTATTATTATTTTTGAAAGTTTTGGATGGTAAACCAAACGGTATGTTTATTTTTCAGCTAGCGAATCAACCGAAACTTTGACAAATTTATTGCCAAGTGTCCCTACATGGAAAGCTAAAATGCTTCTAAATTTTGCACTTTTAGGTGCTCCAGTGTGAAAGGAAATGTCCTCTCTGCTCCCCCGAGGTTCTCCAATTGTCAAAGTAGTGCTTTTATTTGCAAGTTGCGTATGCTTTATTCTCATCTAAATCTTATTCAAAAATTGTTCCCACGAAAACCTCGAAAAGCTTGATTTTACATAAAGCTCAAACCCTATAAAATTTTTAAACGTCAGATATCAACATAGATTCAGGCTATCGCAATGAAGCTACAAGTGAAATCAGAAGCAAATTTTAGATTTTAATCGTAACCCCAATTCAGAACTTATTCAAAGGCCTGCTTAATAAGAATTAGTTGTGTGGGGTTGAGTTCAATGGTATTGAACTAAATGTGGTTGATTTGCCTGCGTACCGTTATTACAGTTATTTTTCAATGATGGGTTGTGTTCTATTAAAATAAATGACTGTACTTCTTGAATTGCGATTTTTTTTTTTTTATTTCAAATCTTCAAATCTAATGGAACACAACAGAGCCATTCAAAATGATGACGTCACTCCAGGTCAACACTCTGAAGCTTTCTTCCTTTGAAGTTTTTGCGGATTTTTTTCTCAGTATATATATATATATATATATATATATATATATATATATATATATATATATATATATATATATATATATATATATATATATATATATATTACTTTACAAATGAAAGAGAAATTTACTTAATTGACTATCATGGACCTTTAAATCAAATTGATTTCATATAATTTGCTTGTATCTAATTCTAGTATGGTTAGCACAGCCTTATCATCGATGGCAATTGAGGGTTTTGACGTGAAAGCGCTGAGAGCTTTTCGAGTCCTTAGACCTCTAAGACTCGTTTCTGGTGTTCCAAGTGAGTAGCGAGTGATCCCGGTTACCTTCAACAGTTTGAAACTTGACTTTTACTAACTATTTCTAAATGATAGGAAAGTTGCATATTTTAAACCGCTTTTAAACCCCTTAGAAATTTGCTTACAGCTGATTCGTCCTGAATCTTTCAACGGGTGATGTTGTACTTGTAGGAAAAAGCAATGTTTTTGGTTTTGATACCGGGATAACCTTGAAATAAAAGATAGGGATGAATTTTTGCCCAGCACTTAATCGTGTTTTAATATTACTATATTACACTAAAAAAATCTTAGAATCCAAGAATAATCTAAAAAAAATTTCTGCATTGCAAGGTGAATTTGTACAACGTGTTAGAAAATACAAAATTGAGATAAAAATCTTAAGAAAATATTAATCAAACTAAGCTAATATACTAGTTTTGGGGAAACTTGTGTTTTTAATGGTTTTTAATGTTAATCCGAATCCTGGAAATTACTAGAAATATGCGCAAATGTAATTTCTTGTAAGCAATGCTGTTAAAATATCATTTGTCTTAGAAATACTATCTCTGCATTGTTTGGACGTAATGTCTCTTAGTAGTAAGAAAGATCATTAGTATTTCTCAAAATAAATTGTTAAATTCGTAAGAAATGTTATTTCTTAGGTATTTCTCTAAATTCGGAGAGCTTACAGTTTTGAAGATTGAGACAAGAATTTTCCAAGAAACTACTGAACAAATATTTCATTTGAAAGATTTTTTTTTATAAAACCAGAATTGGCAGAAGTCCCAGATTTTTCGTTTGGCATCGATTTTGATTAGTGGTCGTTTGAAGTATTTCGGAAAAAACTGCGAAGTTTGAGCTTTATTTTGTAGGGGTTTAAAGAATAAGGGTGACCAGTCTTTGGAAGTTTGATTAAATTCGATATTTTGTTTACATAGTTCCTTACAGTAGATGAAAAATACGAGTTTTTGATAGAACTGCTTATTCCATCTTTATTTTTTCCGCAATTGCATTTTTACATAAACTCTTAATGAAAATTTTCCGAAAATTCCCTCCCCCCTTCTCTTCGTATATGACGTTACAAAGAAAATTAGTCATATGTAGATTCCGATTAATCACTGTTTAGATATGGCCTGAGCCAAACAATTAAACCCTGCTTGACACCATTTTGGTATGATGTCAACTTCATATTTTGAGTAAAATCAAACCTATTACTTTTTAAAAACCCATAATGTTAATATTTTGCCCCGGATGAAGATTCAGGATGTAGCACGGACTGTAATAAATAAAATTGTTAATCATACTAACAATATTACCTTCCATTTTAGCATGGTAACCACAACCCTGTCTGCATTGGTGAAAGATGGTTTCGATGTGAAGGCTCTGAGGGCTTTCAGAGTCTTGCGACCCTTGCGACTTGTGTCTGGAGTGCCTAGTGAGTAGCTTACTAACCAAAAGTATTTTCTTTCTGTTTAAACTGGATTGTAACAGGTGTTACTACCACTATCACTGTTAGGTGATGTTCCTAAAAAATTTCTACCAATTTCGCTTAGACCCGTTAAAAGATCTAACACCCTCAGGAAAATCTGACAATTGAGAACGCTGCACCGAAATTTCAAACCCCCATATCTACTATACTCTTACCGAATAAGGTGATTATAGTAACAAATTACCCTTTCAAACATTGGCGGTAGTAAAATAATTTGAAAGTGACCTCATTTATGGTTACCACCTACGAGGAGCGTTGGTTTGTGTATGTCACCATGGCCCAATTGGACTTTCGTGTTAATAAATCTATCTATCTATCTACGGTTTTTGTGGAGGTTTGAGTACTGACTGTATCTTAATTTATTCGTGGAGTTAATTACAACGCACATCGATCAAGGTTTGCTTGCCATCAGCCTATTCTTGGACTTTTCAAAAGCCTTTGATACTGTTTTTCACCAGATAACCCCTCATACTTTTACACTGCTTGCTCCTCTGTTAATCCTGGACGTATATTCCACTCAAACTCTAACCAATTTCTCCAAAACCGCCCCAACACCAGCTTTGCTCACATGTACCCAATTCTCCTTTCTATCAGGCTTTGGAGTTCCCTTCGTGAAACCTTAAAAAATCTCGAGAGCTTCTCTTCCCGTAAGACAAAATCCTTCCAACATATAGAAAATTCCCTGCCATATTTATTTTCAAGTTTATTTTGATTTAGTTGATTCTGTCTCTATGAATTGTTCATTTTGGTTTTCATTACAGTCTTTATTTTTACCTTTTTTGAATTTACTTGTTCTCCCTGTTTGTTTGTTTACTTTTCCAAATTTTTCTTCCTTGTTTTGTTTTTTGGCTCACACAAGCTATGCTTTTAAGTCAAAGCTAATTAACTGACTATGTTTATTTTTGAAATTATAATAATTATGATAATTCTAACGATAACAATGGGATGGATCATAAGAAGTCGGATTTTGCAGATGCGTGTATTTTAAAGGTAGACGCAGATGCAAAAATTAAATAAAAAAACTAGTTTTTTCTTAACTAAAAATAAGGAGCGACATTAAAACTTAAAACGAACAGAAATTACTCCGTGTATGAAAGGGGCTGTTCCCTTCTTAACGCCCCGCTCTTTACGCTAAGGTTTGACTCTTTCTCTCAATTCTACTTTATTAAACAGTAAAAAACTTTAGCGTCAGCATAAAAATCTGATTCTTTTGATGTATCTTTTAGTATAGAAATTCCGTTTTTTAGAGTTTTGTTTACTATTCAGCTGGGTCGCTCCTTACTACAGTTTGTTACCACGAATTGTTTGATATAGTTACAAAACACAATCGTTCATATGCTGGAACATCTATTTTTTAGACACTACCATCTTCTACTTCCCTGTCGCTAATAGCTACTGAGTTGGTGGCTAGCCCCCCAATGTTCCCCGCTGACCTAAAAATATTTAATGATGTGCTTGACATGGAGATATTTGAAAGATCTACTTCTTGACTGAACAGCAGCAGTGGAACATTCAAGGCTTTTTTTATATTTATTACAATTTTTGCGTAATTTCTCTACTTGAACGTGTAACAGTGAAAAATAAGACTAACAAGTAATCCAGATTCTTTCTTCTTTAAACTGACAAGTGAATCCTCACATGCATGAAATGGGCATCTACAAAAACGCAAGCTCAAAACGACCGGAAATTACTGTTAAAGAAGAAATGAAACCCAAAATGAACAGAAATTAAACAAACAATGATAGCAAACAAACATAAATTACGTGCTAATATCATACAAAAACACACAAACAAGTGCTTGAATCGAGTGACTTAAATTGATATGCAAATCAAGATTGAAACGAATAAAACTACTACAAGCAAGAGTTTGGGTTTTGCCTTCCTCTCTCACTGTAAGTCTAAAACCTACTGCGTCATTGGCGCTTTACTGAAACTACATGTGTCTTGAACAGTCTTGGTAAGTACAAATAAAATCAAACTGAATGTTTTATATATAATACTATTAATTATTGAAAGATTATCATCTCAAGGTTTTATTTGAATGTAATTTTTTTTCATTTTCATTGCTGTTATGAGAGAAAATAATTATAATATAATTGGTTTTCAGTGAAGTACCAATAACGCAGTAGGCTTTTAGAAAAGGAAATATTTGTAGTATAATTTGTTTTCAGTGATGCACCAATAACGCGGTAGACTTTAGTCTTTTACAGCTAGGGAAGGGAGTATGCAAACTCTTATTTGTAGTGAAGCTATATTTGTCTTGCATAGTTTCGGAAAGAGCTAATGAGATTAAAGTGAATATTTGATATATAATGATATTGATTGCTGAAAGTTCATCAGTTAAAAATTTAACTTTACTGTAATTTTATTTCAATATTGTAATAAGTAAAAAAGAAAATATTTGTAATATAATTCGTCTTTAGTAAAGCGCCAATGACTCAGTAGATTTTAGACTTTTACAGTGAGTGAAGGGGGGGGGGAGAACCCAAACTTTTATCTATAGTAGTTTTTATTCGTTTCAAGCTTCCGTTTAACTATTTATATATTAATTTATATTAGTATCTGTTCTATGTTTTTATGCTATGACTGTTTATTTAATTTCTGTTGGTTTTGGGTTTCATTTTTTCTTGAAAAGTAATTTCTGGTCGTTTTGAGTCTAAGTTTTTGTATTTAGTTCTATTTCTATTTAGTTCAATTTCATCTGATCTTAAGTTTAATATAGCCTTTACTTTTCTTTAAGAAACTTCGTTTTCGGAAAGTCCTTTAATTAATTTCTGTTCGTTTTTGACTGCAAAAGTTTCAAGTTTTTCAAAATTCTCTTTTTCAAAATCATTTTTTATTGCAAATAAATTAAAATTTTTGACCAGAACTAATAAAATTAGACTGAATATTAGACATAGTGATATTTAATTGTTGAAAGCTTATCAGCTCAAGATTTTGTATCACTCAGGGCCGGATTTAAAGCTTTGACACCTGCAGGCCCTAGTGTTTTTACCGCTCCGTTTTTGCCCCTCATTTCAGCCCCAATGATCTAGGGGTCCGTGGAGGGCCACGGGTCAGCTCCCATAAGTTTTGGAATAAAATATTGTTATTAAGTTTTTTTGTTTTTTGTTGTTGTTTTTTTGGGAGGGGGGTCGGGCCATGGAGGTCTAGAGATGGATTGCCATAATTTTTGGGATAAATATTTTAACAAGTTTTTTTCGGGGGGAGGGGAGGTTTGGCCATGCAGAGAAGGCCAGGGGGTTAGCTCCCTTCAATGTCCAAGTATAACATCGGTCATAAGTTTTCGAATGGGGATGGGGGTTGGGCTTATCCGATCTTTGAGCTATTTTCAAAACCCTTGCATAAAAACCTTATATGCCCCAAGGACATAACGTACAACGCTTGCCCCTGGGCTCTGGGCGTTTTTGTTGTACCTGGAGTTCTGGTTTTCTGATCTTTGGACTTATTTTAACTAAATAGCTATCTCAAAATTCGATCAGATAAATTTGGGATAAAGAGGGCAGGGGGGCTAGTTGCCCTCTTGTCCATTTGACTCTTAAAAAGGGGACTAGAGCGTTCACTTTCCAATAGAATGAGCCCCTTCCGAAGTTTATAGGTTCATTCCTTCCATTAAAACCTTTCATTCCCCAGGGGCATAATTTAAACCAGTTGCTCCGATTTCTGGGGGCTGTGTAAACTCCGGAGTTTTTATTATGTGACGTTTGGTCTATTTTAACAAAAATAAAATCTCAAAAATTCGATTGGACGTATTGGGGCAAAAGAAGGTTGGTGGGTTGGGGCTAGTTGCCATCAGATTACTTTTGACTCTTATGAAGGGAACTAGAATTTTCAGTTTCTAATCAAATGTTCCGCCTTTGAAGTTTATACGACCACCCCTTACACATAATCCTTATATGGCCTCGGATCAATGGAAACCCATTATTGATCTTTATTTCTTCAAAGTTGTTGACATTCGGATACTGGAGCTATACAACCACCGTTTGGCTTTCAATGAGATCTTCCTTCTTCTTCAGCAACCATTGTGTGCTGCTGCATTAGTTCGTATTTGGCTATTTTTAGAGGTTGTAAAGTTTTTCTTGCAGTTTCTCGTGACTACTCGAAGAGAATTGAGGAGGGAGAGCTCAGCCTTTTTATAGAATGTCAAAGTTAGTCGGTCAGTTATGCGCAAGTGGTACAAACTATTAAGATGCTCAAACTGATGTAACATTTCTTTATTGGAAAAAAAAACATGAAAAATAATTGGCTCTGCCAAGAGTTTGCTGTTCTTTCCATGCCTGATACCTATATGAAAAAATGGTCATATATCTTATATTTCTGCAACTTATCTTGGTTCTGTTTTCATTTTTCTTTGTTTGGTTTAGCACTTTTTTTTATTTTGCTTCGTTCTTCTTTTAATTTGTTTTGAACTGCATTTCTCATGTAATGACTTTAATGTCTTAATGACATGTCTTATATTCATTCTGCGTCGAAAGACACCATGAAGATGCAACTTATTCTTTTTTACCGGCAACCAGCCTTGTTTTGAAGAAGATTAAGATAGAAATAGATAAACATCGTTTCTTGAAAATAAACCTTTAGCTGGTGAGAGGGAAACAGTGGGGGGGGTTAGCAATCTTTTCTTTCGATTTTTATCTAGGCGTTTGGCATGTCACATGTTATGTTCATCAGTATGACAGTGACTGAGCAGGACAAGAGTATGACGGTAGTGGACTAGTACAACGAATATTGTGAAGATTCATTTATTCTCACTTCGCTACCTGGTTCCTCTTGTGATTCCAATTTTTTTTTCTGATACTGATGAATTTTTTTTCACGATGAGTGCTTGCAACGCCCATGGGCATGAGGATATTTTGTTACTTTTTATTCCCAAAAAGAATTCAACTAAATCCAAGATCATAAAGCATATTTGGGTCATATAAAGAATAGCTATAGTTATAGGGAGGAGGGAGAGCTGACAATCTCGCCGATTAATATGTTATTCAACGTCATATTCGTGCATCAATCAGTGCCAATATTTCTTTTTGCAATTTGTTCAAGGTATGCCTTCTTAATACACCTTTTTACCCGCAGATATACTCTATTATAGCTACTATTCACCCTCGATAGGATTTTTATGATTTCCATTTATTTTCGATAAAAACAAAGATTTTTGAAATTAAGTAGTATAGTCTCAAGAACAGCATTAACGCGGATACCTTAACAGAGGAAGAGGCACTGATATAATTCTAGAAAGAGGGTTCAACCGCTTCATCAGTTTTCTTCCAAATCCATTGATGGTAAAACTAATAATCGGAAGCAATAATTATAAAGTCTTTCTCTTCTGCTTAGAGCTCTCTTTAAATACCTGAATAGATCTGTGAATGTTGTGCTTTCTTATTTTTCAATATATATCAGCTCTTTAATTCTGGGACAAAGTTAGTTTCTTATTCATACGATTAGAAATATATCCGTATCACATAAAGGAGTCATTCCTTTTGACTCTTGGAATTATTTGGACCGTAATAACTGCTTGGAACCGTTCCCTCCAGTGATAACAAGATTCTGACAACTTTGTCAATAATATTTTGTTATATATTTTCTCTATAAATGGACTTCTTTCAGTTTTATTTCCAATATGAATACCCTTATCCCCTTGTGGGAATTAAATGCTAGAAAAATACCTCTGTATGCACCTGAATCAGTGCTCTTGGGGACTTCAAGTTGCAATATTAAAATTCAGTCGGATGGTTTTTCTACAGTTGATCTATTACATGATGTTTTGTTTTATCTTCCATTCTTTATTATTCTATTTTCCAGCCCTTCCTTCTCTTGGAAATTCTTTGTAGCAACTTCATTTTCATTATGTCTTTTCATTTTAGGTCTTCAAATAGTACTTAATTCCATATTAAAGGCAATGATTCCGTTGCTTCACATAGCATTGCTGGTACTGTTTGTTATAATTATTTACGCTATCATAGGACTGGAATTATTTTCGGGAGAACTCCATCGAACTTGTTTTAGCAATTCCACAGGTAAGCTCTTGTTTTCTACTAGAGTCGCTGCTTTTTAATAGAAAGTTTGATACACGTCTGAGGGGGTTAAAATAGTAGTGAAGGTAGGTAGGCATTTCTTATTCTAGACCAATTTTAAATAAGGTAGACCTTAAACAGGGATTTACTCTACCATCGTGTCTGTTTTTTCTTTTTATTAATCACTAGCTGTAGGAGTGGAGCTTCGCGCCCCCCAAGCCTCCCCCGCGCGTAAGTCGTTACGCGCCATTGTAGTTGTGTCCCTGTGTCCCACCTGTGAATATAGATAGATATATTATATATATATATATATATATATATATATATATATATATATATATATATATATATATATATATATGTTTTTAACTACGTAAAACTTGCGAATATACAACATTCTTCGCTGTCCCATTGTCTATGCATATAAATAGATTGTCAGGTTTACTGACTCTTGAACATGCAACATATAATTGTCCATGGGAAAAACAATTCGTATTCAGATCTATACCTCATTATTCTAATGATTGCCCTTGAGCTTTGTTGATGGTGATTGCTAATCGAACATTCCCTGTGTCCCCGTCGTCATTTATATATCCCCCCTGTGCCCACGGCGTCACCGTTGTAGTTGTGTCCCTGTGTCCTGGTCGTCATTTATATTCCCTGTGTCCCGGTCGTCATTTGTGTCCTGGTGTCCCAGTCTGTAATTTCTCTTTGAGTGTCCCGGTCGTCATTTATATTCCCTGTGTCCCGGTGTCCCGGTCGTCATTTGTGTCCCGGTGTCCCGGTCTGTAATTTCTCTTTGAGTGTCCCGGTCTTCATTTATATTCCCTGTGTCCTGGTCGTCATTTGTGTCCCGGTTGTCCATGGGAAAAACGATCCGTATTCAGATCTATACCTCATTATAATGATTGCCCTTGAGCTTTGTTGATGGTGATTGCTAATCGACCACATTTATATTCCCTGTGTCCCGGTCGTCATTTGTGTCCCGGTTGTCCATGGGAAAAACAATCCGTATTCAGATCTATACCTCATTATTCTAGTGATTGCCCTTGAGCTTTGTTGATGGTGATTGCTAATCGCTGTGTCCCCGTCGTCATTTATATATCCCCCTGTGCCCCCCGGTGTCTCCGTTGTAGTTGTGTCCCTGTATCCCGGTCGTCATTTATATTCCCTGTGTCCCGGTCGTCATTTTTGTCCTGGTGTCCCAGTCTGTAATTTCTCTTTGAGTGTCCCGGTCGTCATTTATATTCCCTGTGTCCCGGTGTCCCGGTCTGTAATTTCGTCAGTCGACAAACATGACTTGAGTCGACAAACAACTTCATGACGGCATAATGCTCAATCCTTATAATGACGTTAGTCGACAAACATGCATGACGTGAGTCAACACACAAACAAACAACTTATTTTTATATATATATAGATATTCAGGAGTATTTTGGAAATAGGAATATCCTTCTGTTAAATTTAATGTCGCTTGTTCGTTATTGGTAGATTACATAGTATTGCTTCCAAAATCGGCTCCGGATCTGGAAAATATGTTAGAGATTTCGGATAGTTATTTGAGTAGTAAAAAATTAGTTTTGGATATTGATAAATCTGCTCTACTAGTTTTTTGGAAAAGAAAAAAGGGAAAAGAATAAGTTATTTTAAAAGGAAGGAGACGAAAAAAGTTAAGGATTTTATTTGTTTGGGATGTAAGTTTAAACGTTCAGGGAGGTGGAGTGAGCAGGTGCAAACGGCGAGTTGGAAGGATCAGGAAGCTTCATGGGCATTACTGAACAGCCCCCTTAGGCATTTAGGATCGGCAGAAATTAAGCTACTGAAGAGAATTTTTGAGACGAAAGTAGGTCCAATAATGATTTATAGGGTTTGAAGGTTAGGGTTTGAAAAAGGGGAAGAATAGAGAGAATATATTTATAACATTTCAGGAGACTTTTGGGTTATAAGGGTAATTTAATAGTTTGGTGTTTAAGGGTGAACTAGGATCGTTTCCATTGAGGATACGAAGACGGGTTAGAATGATAGGATACTGGGAAAAGGCGAATGCTTGTCGAATAATTGGTTAGTAAATGCAGCGTATTTGGAGGTGCTGCAGGATAAAAGGAAAAGTTCATGGTCATCCCAGGTGAGATCAATTTTAAATAGTTGTAGGTTATCAGGAGTTCGGAAGGAAGGGAAGGGGATAGGACTGGAAGTGAAAAATCTAGCAAAACTAGTAAATGCTGCGCTGGAGGATCAGGAGATTATGAAGTGCCAGTATGAAGTCACAGCCTCGGTGTTCCTCGGCGTTTACCGGCTATGGAAGGAGGACTGGGATATGATAATTACTTTAAAACGGGCTTAAATAGTGAAGAAACTAAGTGGTATTTATAAGGGAGGGGTTATTCTCTAGCATTTGGACAAAGGAGGAGATATTTAAGGAGGATAAGGGCAATGTACAGTCCTTACTCATGCCCTGTGTGTTGAAACAAGGGTGAGGATCTGCTTCGCTTCATGGCTCTTGGTCCTGAATTACAGGATTTATGGAAGGAATTATTTTCTGGTTATGTGGGGACAAGTGAGTGATTGATTTTAATAATGCGATCCAAAGATTCTAGGACAATAAGAAAGATTGCAAAATATATAAAATTGGGAATGACACATAGAGAGCGATTTTTGTAAGGGGGGGGGAATGAGTGCTGAAAATGATGTTGAATGTGTGCAAGTTTTTTTTTGTAGCCACGGGCCTTGTGGCTATAGAGCATAAAATATCTAACATATCGAATATCTATTACGTGTAATATTATGCTTGTTTTGTTTCTGTAATTATTATGTTATTTAATTGTTATTGGTATTTACTATGTGTTTTATCGTTATATATGTTATTATTATGTGTTATAATTTTGTGTGCAGGTGCTAATTTTTTTTTCTTTTTTTTTGCCATGACCCAAAGAGGCTTTCGTTTTGCAATAAGATACCTATCCATCTATCGTGTTCTATTCACTGTTCACTTTTCACTGTAAATACGGCATACAGACAAAGTTACCACATATTCTGGTTGCGACAGCTTTATTGACTGGCATGCATGGTTGCCACCGGCCAGTTCCTAAAGTGGTACAATTACCCAAATTTGCGCGCTACACCGCAATTTTCAACGCTATAGTAAATAAAATTGACTATAATAGTGCCAAAGTAGCGTATTCGTGCTACTTAGCACTACTTTGGCAGCCTGTGTACGTACTACACATAATGAAGTAGTAGTAAAACAACACTTTCGTGCTACAGGTGGCAACACTGCTGGCAAGCTCGATTAATGATGCTTTAATGAGTTGTCTAAACACCCTGCTTAGTAAACCCAATTGTAGTGTCTTCAGAGGTTTTATGACATGATTCGTTATTGAAGTAAAATTTTGCAGGAAGATCAATTCCCTTTCAAAAATTAACGTCTGACTGAGCGAGGGACAGTATCATTATAAATTTGTTCTTTCTACTCTGTTTTTGAAAATATTAGAAGAAATTTTCTGGGGATGAATGTTTTATTGGTAGGGGGAATGTTCCACGGAGGAAGGATTTTAAGACCGTACTTGCAAAACGGTAGGAAATGAAACTTGAAAAGCTATTTTTGTTTCAAATTAAAGTTAGGAGCAACACTAACAATTAAAATAGACAAACATTATTCCATTAATGAGAAGGACTACCTGAGATGTCTACCTGAGATGTAAGCTCGCTGCTTTGAAGTATTTTTAATAGAGTACGCTTCAAATTATGTTTTCCCTTATTTGATTATGCAAGGAGAATGTGCTTAAGCAAATTATGCTTTGAATTCAAGATGGCTTTTCTGATGGGCTTAAAGGTCAATGTGATATTTTGGTATTTATCTTTAGTTTAAGTAATATCTACATGAATGTAAACAGAAATATTGATTAAATTCTTTGAAGTTGAAATTTTAAAAATATAAAAAGTATGCTTGTGTGCTGAGTGGCTCAAATTGGGCTTTGGATTGCTCATGTCTGTCAAAACTGTCTTTTTTCATGGTAACTACTAGAAACTATTTCATCTAATGATAAATAAAAAAAAAAGTTTTTTCAACTGAAAGTAAGGAGCAACATTAAAACCTAAAACAAAAAGAAATTATTACGTATATGAGGGGGGTTTCCCCCTCGTCAATACCTCGCTCTTTACGCTAAAGTTCAAATTTTGCTCCAATTCTTTAAGAATGACCCCTGGATCACAAAGGGTTTAATTAGAATAAATAGCTCTTTTGCAAGTACTAAAAAAAACCTTTAGCGTATAGAGCGACACATTGACAAGGGGGCGAACCCCTCTCACACACAATAATGTCTGTTCATTTTAAGTTTTAATGTTGCTCCTTACTTTCAATTGAAAAAACTTGTTTTTTATTTGATTTCTGCTCGGTTTTTTAAATAATGCTGGACAATCTGGCGTCCCCTCGTGGGAAATTCCCTTTCACCATCAAAATTTATTTCTTACATTCCTCCATGGAAATATCCTCCCACATAAACTTCTCCCCCTGACCCCCACCAGAAAAAATCCCCCTGAAAATGTCTGTATATTTACCAATAATCCATACTATATATAAACAATGGCAAAGCTCACAACTTGCAGCCCTTCTTCCGGGGGCTGTGGGGGATTAAGCTATCGTCAAAGACATATTTATTAGATGTTTTGACTATGCTGAAAAAATGGCTATCTAAAGTTTTTGATCGGGTGGATTTGCGAAAAAAATGATCGTGAGAGGGACCTAGTCGCCCTCTTATTCTTTGGTCACTTAAAAAAGGCACTAGAACTTTTCATTTCCGTTCGAATGAGACCTCTTACGATATTCTAGGACTGCTGGGTAGATACTATTATCCTTGGGGAGAAAAAAAACCACACGCATCCGTGATCTTTCTTCGGGCAAAAAACACAAAATTCAACATTTTTGTAGATAGGAGCTTGAAACCTCTACACTACGATTCTCTGATACGCTGAATCTGATTGTGTGATTTTCATTCAGATTCTATGATCCTTAGGGGTTTTTCCACTATTTCATAAAATAAGGTAAATTTTCTCAGACTCGTAACTTTTGATGGGTAAGACTAAACTTGATGGAACTTATATATTTGAAATAAGCATAAAAATCCGATTTTTTTTATGTATCTGTTGGTAAATTCCTTTTTTTAGAGTTTCGGTTACTATTGAGCCGGGTTTCTTCTTACTTACAGTCCGTTACCACAAACTATTTGATAGAATTCACTTCCAAGTATTTTTACAGGTGAGATGATGGATGACCCCTATGCCTGCGGTGACAGTGGCATGAAATGTGAAGTGGGCTTTGAATGTCGGGAATACTGGGAAGGGCCTAATTTTGGCATAACAAATTTTGACAATTTTGGGCTAGCTATGCTCACCGTTTTTCAGTGTATAACGCTTGAAGGTTGGACAGATATGATGTATCACGTAAGATTATGTCTTTACTTTTTCCTCTCGTTGGAAATACGCTGTGCTGTTCATTTTCTTTTAATATAAAACTGAACCTGCCAGAAATTGTTTGAAAAGCTGTTTTTCCACTAATACAAATTCTTATGAACGGGAGAGGACAATTTCTTGTTGACAGTACTACTACTAAAGCAGTTTTTTCAAAGATTTTCCTGACATTTTTTTCTTCAATGTTCCTGATAGGCCTTTACAGAGAACTGGCATTATACAAAAATAGTTTGCTTGTCTGGAGATATGGTCTCAGACTCCATTGGTTACGTCTGTAGCGATTAACTAGATTTGAGCTTTATAGAACTGCCTAAAAAAAAACTTTGTAAATATTCCCTCTTCCCACGGCCGTATCCAGGAAATTCCTTCGGGGGGGGGCAACAAAACTGTTAAAACTCATCAGAAATTTATTTATATTCATTTTTGTTACATTTTTTTTTACGATTCGAGCAAACATTTCGGGGGCATTCAAACCCTAGCCCCCTTGGATATGTCCTTGCCCCTTTCTTTCTTAAAACATTGAATTTCTTCTTGGAAACGGCAGTTTCTTTTCTGAAAGTAAGAAAGTTAAGTTGAAGTTTAATTTTCCCTCTGTTTCGAAGACTAAAACCTAAGGTGAATTTTCGTTCGTCAAGATATACAACTTTAATTGTTCTTGGAGAAGACAAAAAGCTAGCATTGTTGAATCATTAATTCCCGTAAGTATTGATCTATGAATTTTAAATACACGGAAATTTTGTGGAGAAATTTGTACTGAAATCTCTTCAAACCAAGGCTGCCATTTCTTGGAATTAATTAAAAAATGACTTTGCGAAAAAAAGTTTTTCAAAGAAAAGTAAAGCCCATATTAAAATTAGAATCAGCAGAAATAAAAATCTAAAATAATTCAAACTCAAAACGACTAGACATTACTATTAGAGAATAAACGAAACGAACAGAAATTAAATAAAAATCGTTGCAAACAAATGACAACAGATACCATATAAATGAATAAATAAATATTGAAACAAGTACAACTTAAATTGAATAGATAAATCAAGCTCAAAACAAATCAAGCAAATCAAGAATAAATAAAACCCAAACTGAACAGAAGTTAAATAAACAATTATAGCTAACAAACATACAATAGGTACTAATACAAATGAATAAATGAATCTTAAAACGAGTAAACCTTAATTTGAATATGCAAATAAAGTTTAAAACGAACAAAAATATCATGCCATTGAAGCCTAAATGAAACCCAAAATAAACATAAATTAAATAACAATCATAGCAAATAAACATACAACAGGTACTAATATAAATGAATATATAATTTATAAAATTATTGTTTATGAAATATTCAGTTTAATTTTATTAGTTCTTTCAAAGACTGTTCAAGACATATATAGTTTTTACTAGAAACAATAGTTCAGCTACTAACCGTTTTCCTAACTGTAAAAGTCTAAATCCTAATGTGTATTTGGCGCATTACTAAAACGTATAATATAACAAATATTTTCTTTTGTATTTTTTACACTTATATTAAAAATAAAATTTAAATTGCAATAAAATAAATTCTTGAGCTGATGAGCTTTTAGCGATTAATATCATTATACATCAGACATTTAGTTTAATTTTATTAGTTCTTTTCAAAACTGTTCAAGACACATATAGTATTCAGTAAAGCGCCAATGACGTATAGTAGGCTTTATACTTTTAAACTTATGGAAGGGGACAGTAGTGATTTTTGTTTGTTGTTAGGCTTAATTTGCATATTCAAGTTAAGTTTTGCTCGTTTTGAAATTTAATTATTCATTTATATTAGTAACTATTGTATGTTTGTTAGATATGATTAATTATTTGATTTATGATCGTTTTGGGCCTTAATTATTCTTTAATAGTAACAAATTTTTGTTCATTTTAGGCTTGATTTTCTTATTCAATTTTATTTTACTCTAATTTTACTTGCTATGATTATATTTTTAATTTCTGTTCGTTTTAGGTTTCATTTATTCTCTGATAGTAATTTCTGGTCGTTTTGAGTTTGAATTATTGTAGATTTTTATTTCTACTGATCTTAAGCTTAATGTGGCCTTACTTTTCTTTGAAAAGCTCCTTTTCGGAAGTTTTTTTTCTTTAAATTAGTTTCGGCTCGTTTTGATTGCCAAAGTTCAAAATGTTTTTTTTTAAATTCCCTATTTCAAAATAATTTTTTTTTTCAACATCAAAGTTTCATCGAAGTATCAAAACCAGTATCAAATTAACAGGAATTAATAAGTAGCACAAAGAATTAACCAGTATCAAAAAACAAGTAGCACAAATAAGCAACTTGCATAAATCACAGCCCCTGCCCC